>NW_026000255.1:1414313-1492271 GCF_001458135.2 Marmota marmota marmota | reverse complement strand
TTTTTTTTTTTTTTTTTTTTTTTTTTTTTTTTTTTTTTTTTTTGGTCCTCTTTCTCTCACAACTCTACCATGTTTGAATTAAAATATTTTTCATGTATCAATTTATTAAGTAATGGGATGTCTGTATAGCATATTATGGTTTTGTTTTATATTCTTATATTTTTCCTTTTTTAAAAACTGTATATATTTTCTCTCTCACCTATCTGTCTCTCTGGATTGTTTTTCTCACTTCTCTCAAACTAACCACCAATCTCTATTAATTCCTCCCTTGCTCTTATTACAAAATTTTACCTCTATCTTCTCCCTTATAAACATCACATCTTACACTACTCCTGTTCCCTCAATGTACAAACCCTTTTTAGCAAACTTACTGTTTATACTATAGACAATATTTGAACACATCATTTATCTTTATTGTGACAAAACTTTAGACACCTTAATAGGAGCTATTTGGTTTAAGGTTGTATATTGTTTGCACTGGGTGCTGTTAATATTGGTTTCCCCCTTTAAAAGTGAGGTACTGGAAGCATTCAGGGACACTATAAGACTACAGGGTAGAAACTATACTGCCTCAGATCCATACCACTAGATGGGAAGACAGACAAATAACATGAAAAAACAAGGGAATGAAGCACTTCAAACAAACCAAGATATTCCAAGAATAGAATCCATAGACAAGACAGTAGAAGAAATGTCAGAGAAGGAGTTTAGAAGGTACACAGTTAAACTAATCTTCAAAATAAAGGATGGTATCAGAGAGAAGATAGAGGAAGTGAAAGATCACTTCAATAAAGAAGCAAAGATTTTTGAAGAGGCAGATCTTCAATAAAGATTCCAAAAAGGAATCAAGGAGAAATCCTCAAAATGAAGGAAACAATAAACTAAAGTAAAAATCCAATGGAAATTATCACCAACAGACTAAACCACTTAGAAGACAGAACCTCAGGCAATTAAGACAAAATATATACTCTTGAAAACAAAGTCAACCACACAGACAACTTGGTAAGAAACCATGAATAGAACTTCCAAGAAATATGGGATAACATGAAAATACCAAATTTAATATTTATTGGAATAGACAAAGCTGTGGAGATACAAACAAAAGGAATGAACAATCTTTTAAATAACATAATATCAGAAAATTTCCCAAACTTAAAGAATGAAATGGAAAATCAATTACAATAATCTTATTGAACCCCAAATGTACAAAATTACAGCATACCAACACCAAGACACATTATAATGAGAACGACTGACATACACAATAAGGATAGAATTTTAAAGGCTGTGAAAGAAAAAAATCATATTACATATGGGGGAAAAAACAAACTCGGAATTCAGCTGATTTCTCAACCCAGACTCTCAAAGGCAGGAGGTCCTGGAATAATATGTACAAAGGTCTGAAAGAAAATGGATGCCAACCAAGAATTTTATATCCAACAAAATTAAGCTTTGGACTTTAAGATGAAATAAAAACCTTCCATGATAAACAAAAGTTAAAAGACTTCACTGTTAGAAAGCCTGCACTACAGAACATACTCAGCAAAATATACCATAAGGAGGAAATAATAATAATAAAAAACAGCAAAGGGAGGAACTACACTAAAGGAAAGGACAATCAAAGGAGAAACTAAGTCAAGTTAAAAAACAAAAATAAACCAAAATGAACAGGAATACAAATCATATCTCAATAATAATCCTGAATGTTAATGGCCTAAACTCATCAAACAAAAGACATAGACTGGCAGACTGAATTTTTAAAAAGACCCAATAATATGCTGTCTTCAAGAGACTCATCTCCTAGTTAAAGATATCCACAGACTGAAGGTGAAAGGTTGGGAGAAAACATCACTCACGTGAACTGCATAAACAAGCAGGGATTTTTATCCTCATATCAGATAAAGTGGACTTCAAGCCAAAGTTATTCAGAAAAAATAAAGAAGGACATTTCATACGCTTAAGGGAATCAATTGTACATCAACAAGACATAACAATCATAAATATATATGCCCCACACAATGGAGTATCTACATACATCAAACAACCCTTCTCAATTTCAAGAATCAAACAGACCACAACGCAATAATATTGGGTGATTTTAACACACCTCTCTCACCACTAGATAGATTTTCCAAACAAAGAAACTATAGAACTAAATAGTATAATCAATGACTTAGATTTAACAGACATATATAAAATATTTCATTCATCATCAAGCAAATACACTTTCTTCTCAGCAGCACATGGATCCTTCTCTAAAATAAACTATATGTTTGCCACAAAGCAACACTCAACAAATACAAAAAAAAATAGAAATTCTACCCTGCATTCTATCAGATCACAACAGAATGAAACTAGAAATCAATGATAAAATAAAAAATAGAAGCTACTCCAAAAATTGGAGACTAAAAAGCATGGTATTGAGTGACAAATGGATAGCAAATGAAATCAAGGAGGAAATAAAAAAATACTTAGGGGTAAATGACAACATCGATACAAAATATCAAAACCTCTGGGACACTATCAAGGCAGTGCTAAGAGGAAATTTCATTGCATTGAGTTCAGACTTTAAAAGAATAAAAAAGTCAACAAATCAATGACCTAATATTACATCTGAAAGCCCTAGAAAAAGAACAAATCAACACTAAATGCAGTTAGAAAACAGGAAATAATTAAAATCAGAGATGAAATCAATGAAATTGAAACAGAAGAAACAATTCAAAAAATTGACAAAACAAAAAGTTGGTTCTTCAAAAAAATAAATAAAATTGATAAACTGCTACAATAACAAAGAGAAACAGAGAAAAACCTCAAATTATTAAAAATTGTAATGAAAAAAGTAATATCATGATGGACACTACTGAAATACAGAAGATAATTAAAAAATATTTTGAAAATTTATACTCAAATAAAATGGAAAATCTCAAAGAAATCGATAAATTTCTGGACATATGATCTTCCCAAACTGAATCAGGAGGACAAACACAATTTAAACAAAACTATTTTCAAGCAGTGAAATAGAAGACTCCACCAAGTACCTACCAACTAAGCAATGCTCATGACCAAATGGCTTCTCAACCAAGTTCTACAAGATCTTCAAAAAAGAATTAACACCAATACTCCTCAAATTATTCCATGAAATAGAAAGGGAAGGAACCCTTCCAAACTCAAGCTATGAGGCCAATATTACCCTGATACCAAAATCAGACAAAAACACATCAAGGAAAAAAAAAACTTCAGACCAATATCCCTGATGAACATAGTTGCAAAAATTCTCAATAAAATTCTGGAAAACTGTATACAAAACATACTTAAAAGCTAGTGCAGGGTGGGGTTGTAGCTCAGTGGTAGAGTGCTTGTCTAGCATGTGTGAGGCACTGAGTTCAATCCTCAACACCATATAAGAATAAATTTTTAAAAAAAGTATTGTGTCCATCTATAATTTAAAAGTATTTTTTAAAAATATAGTGCACTATAATCAAGTCGTGTTCATCCCAGGGATACAAGGTTGGTTCAACATACGGAAATCAATAAACATAATACATCACATCAATAAACTTAAAGACAAGAATCATATGATTATCTCAATAGATACAAAGAAAGCATTTGACAAAATACAGCACCTCTTCATGTTCAAAACACTAGAGGTCTGGGGATATAGTTCAGTGGGTAGAATGCTTGCCTCACATGCACAAGGCCATGGGTTCAATCCCCAGCACCACAAAACAAAAAACAAACAAAAAAACACTAGAAAAAATCGATATTAGGAACATACCTCTACATGGTAAAAGCTATCTATGCTAAGCCCAAGGAGAACATCATTCTAAATGGAGAAAATATGAAAGCATTCCCTCTAAAAACTGGAACAAGACAAGGATGCCCTCTTTCACCACTTCTATTTAACATAGTCCTTGAAACTCTAGCCAGAGCAATTAGACAGATGAAAAAAATTAAAGGGATATGAATATGAAAAGAAGAACTCAAACTATCACTATTTGCTGATAACATGATTCTATATTTAGAAGATCCAAAAAATTCCATCAGAAAACTTCTAAAACTAATAATGAATTCAGTAAAGTAGCAGGATATAAAATCAATACTCACAAATCAAATGCATTTCTATACATAAGCAATGAATCCACTGCAAGAGAAATTAGAAAAACCACCCCTTTCAAAGTAGTCTCCAAAAAATGAAATAAAATACTTGGGAATCAATCTATCAAAAGAGATGAAAGACCTCTACAATGAAAACTACAGTACAATAAGGAAAGAAATTGAAGGACATCTTAGATGATGGAAGAATCTCCCATACTCTTGGATAGGCAGAATTAATATTGTCAAAATGGCCATACTACCAAAACAATTATACAGATTTAACGCAACTCCTATTGAAATCCCAATGACATTCCTCATAGAACTAGAAAAAGCAATCATGCAATTCATTTGGAAAAATAAGAGACCAAGAATAGCCAAAGCAATCCTTAGCAAGAAGAGTGAAGCAGGAGGCATCACAATACCAGAACTTAAATTATACTACAGAGCAATAGTAACAAAAATGGCATGGTATTGGTACCAAAATTATTAAGAATACAAGCAATAATAGATGTTGGCAAGGATGTGTGGAAAATGGTACACTCATACATTGCTGGTAGGACTAAAAGTTGATACAACCACTATGGAAAACAGTATGGAGATTCCTTAGAAAACTTAAAATGGAACCACCATTTGATCCAGCTATCCCACTCCTCGGTTTATATCCAAAGGACTTTAAATGAGCATACTATAGTGACACAACTCCATCAATGTTTATAGCAGCTATGGAACCAACCTAGATTCCCTTCAATAGATGAATGGATAAAGAAAATGTGGTACATATACACAATGAAATATTACTTGGCCTTAAAGAAGAATGAAATTATGCCATTTGCAGGTAAATGGATGGAACTAGAGAGTATTTCGCTAAGTGAAATAAGCCAATCCCCAAAAACCAAAGGCCAAATGTTTTCTCTGATAAGTGGATGTTATTCCATAGTGTGTGTGTGTGGGGGGGGAGTGAGTAGGGAAGAATAAAGGAATTTTGGATTATGCAGGGGTGAGTGAGGAGAGGGTGGGACTGTGGGGATGGGAAGGATGATAGAATGAGACAGACATTATTACCCTATATAAATGTATGATTACAATACTAGTGTGACTCTGCACCATGTACAGCCAGAGGAATGAGACGTTGTGCTCCATTTGTGTACAATGTGTCAAAATACATTCTACTGTCACATATAACTAATTAGAACAAATTTCAAATTTTTAAAAAATAAAAAAGAAACTGTAGCCAGGGCAACCAGGCAGGAGAAGGAAATTAAAATGAAAAAGGAGTCAAATTATCTGTTAGCAAATGACAGTATTTTATACTTGGAAGATCCAGAATTCTATAAGCAAAAGACTTCTAGATCTGATAAATTCAGAAATATAACAGAATACAAGATCAGCATAAAAAGTTATGCTCTATTTGTGTACAATGTGTCAAAATGCATTCTACCATCATGTATAACTAATTAGAAGAAATATAGAAAAGGTCAATGAGATCTAAAAACTACTTACAAACTGTTAAATGAAATTAAAAGATAATACATGTTATGAATGAGAAACTCAGCAGAGACAGAGATTTTGAAAAAAGAACAAAAGAGAAATTAGGGGAATGAAGAGCTCAATAACTCAAATAAAAATACAGTTGATAGCCTCAACAACACAGTAGATCAAGCAGAAGAAAAATACCTGAACTTGAAGACAGGTCGTTTGAAATATCCCAGTCAGAGAAAAAAATAAGAAAGAATGAAGAGAGAATTCAAGCCCTTTGGACACCATTGACTGAACAAGTATTTGCATTTTTAGAATAGGTGAAGGTGAGGATGAAAAGGATATAGAAAAATTATTTAATGAAATAATAGCAGAAAACTTACTTATTCTTGGAAAAGACATGGATGTCCAAGTACAGGAGACTTATAGGAACTCAAAACATGACAAAGAATGATATTCACAATGACATATTAAGGTCAAACTGTCAAAATTGCAAGATGAAGAAAGAATTATAAATTTTGAAAGAGAAAGTTGCCAAGTCACATTTAAGACCATCCCCATTAGACTAATAGAATATTTCTCATCAGAAATCCTATAGCTAGGATGGAATGTAATGGTATATTCTAGGCCCTGAAACAAAATAATTTTCATCCCAGAATACTATATCAACTATAGCTATCCTTTAGAAATGAAAGAGAAATAAAATTCTTCCAAGACAGCAAAAACTGAGGAATCTCACAACAGAACAGCATTACAAAAGATGCTTAAGGGGATCCTACATTCAGAAATGAAAAAATTTTGTTCCCATCATAGAAGTATGTTAAAGTATAATTTCCACTAGAAAAGAAGATACACAAAAGATAAATAGAATAATATCAAATATTGTAAATATAGTAAACCATCACACCACAAAAATGAACAGGAAGAACAAAGATTATTCAAAACAAGTAGAAAAAAACTAACAAAATGACAGGAAATAAGTCCATATTTTTCAATACTAACACTGAATATATATGGAACAGATTCTCCAATTAAAGAACAGAGACTAGCTAAATGGATTTAATAAAAAAAAAAAGAAAGAAAACATGACCAAATAATATACTGCCTACAAGAAACACCACCTGGGCTGGGGTTGTGGCTCAGCAGTAGAGTGCTTGTCTAGCATGCGTGAGGCACTGGGTGCAAATCTCAGCACCACATAAAAATAAAACAAAGGTTATTGTGTCCACCTATAACTAAAACAAATATTTTTTTAAAAAAAAGAAATACCACCAATAAAGATATATATACTGAAAGTGAAAGTATGGAAAATGATAATGTAAGTAAATGGAAAACTAAGGAGAACACGAGAAGCTATATTTATATTCGAGAAATTGACTTTAAGAGGAGACAAAGAAGGTCACTGTGTAATGATCAAGAATCAATTCATCAACAGATATAACAATTGAAATCTATATGCACCTAATGTTAGCACCTAACTTTATATTTAGAAAAACACACACTATTAGACCTAAGGGGAAAGACAGGTTCTAATACAACAGTAGTGGTGGACTTCAACACTACCACTTTCATCAATGTGTACATTATCCAGACAAACAATCAAAAAAAGGAACATGAATGTTAAGCTCTACTACAGATCAAATTAATCTAACAGATATTTACAGAACATACAACAATTGCACCATAACACTCTATTCATTAGGACATCGAATTTTCTTTAGAATAGATTATATATTAATGGCTTAATATATGAGGCCACAAAAACGTAATAAAAATGCTTACATAATTGAAATCATATCCTGCATTTTATTATCACAATGTAATCAAACGAGAAGTTGACAACAAAAGAAATCTTAGAAATTATACAAATACATGGAGATAAAACAAAAACATGTTTGCATGAACAATAACTCACAATGGAAAAAAGCATACTAAAACTTATGAGATACAGCAAAAGAAGTACTAAGTGGGAAGTTTATAGTAACACATGTTTACATTAAAAAATGGAAAGATTTCAAATAAAATTTTGATGTATCTCAAAGACTTAACAAAAATAAGAACAAACCAAAGCCAAAACTAGAATAATGAAGATTAAAGCATAAATGACCAAAATAGACAACAAAAAATACAAAAGGACAATGAAACAAGGAATTGGATTTTTAAAAAAACATTAAAAAATTAACAAAACTTTATCTAGACTACCTAAGAAAGAGAGAGAAAGAAGAACCAAATAAATAAAATCAAAGGGGAATATGGAAACCTTACAACCAAAACCACAGAAATACAAATGATCATTTGGGATTAATATGAAAAAATATATGCTAACATATTGGGAAACCTGGAAGAAATGGAAAATTTTCTAAACACATATGACCTGCCAATATTGAATCCTGAAAAGAAAACAAAACAAATCTGAATAGACCAAAACAAATAATGATATGGGATTAGTATTTAAAAGATTCTCAAGGGAGATCAAAGATGGTAGATAAGAAGAGCCCCCAATATCATAGCTATTCTATGGTTGTGAATTGAAACAGCAGTCCTGCAGCAGCAAACTGATGTAGCAAAACTTCAGGAAAATGTGGTAGGTGAAAACAAAGGTTTCTAGAGTAGAAAGAGAATAAATAAAAACAACAGATGGCAGCAGTGTCCAGCAAGTGGTAGCTCGGTGGTGAAGAGAAACTCCCCTCCAAGGAGACAAAAGAAATTCTCCCATCAAGTTTAAAAAAAAGAATCTCTGGGTCCTTCACAGTCACAATCTGAGCAGAAAATAAGCTCAGAAAAAGCAAGCTGAATTGGTGTGGAAGAAAGCCCCAGCAATCCCCAGAGGAGACAGTTAAAGGGGTGGGGAGGAGCCAGGACAGCTTTAAAAGACTGCTTGTACTTCCTAAATGGTAGACTAGAAATCCCAGTTAACCTTTGTTTCTCATATTACCCTCCCTATTTCTCCTCCCCTACCCCATGTTATAGTTTAGCTATGAGGTGTCCCCAAAAAAACTCATGTGTGAAACAATGCAGGAAAGTTTAGAGGTGGTGAATTGTTGGGTTAAAAGCCTTAACCTAATCAATACATTAATCCACTTGAATGTATTAACTGAGTGGGGTTTATATTTTGTCCCTGGTGAGTGGAGTTCTCTCTCTGGGAGTCCTTGAGCTACTTTCCTGCTCTGCAGTCTTCTGCCATAATGTTCTGCCTCACCCTGGGCCCAGAGCAAAAATCCTCAATAAACTATCAGCAAACAGCATTCAAAAAACATATTAAGAAGATAATACACCACGACACACTGGGCTTCATCCCAGGGATGTGAGATTGTTTGAACATCCACAAGTCAGTAAACAAAATTCACCACTCAATGGAATTAAGAATCATGCAATCGTTTCAATAGACACAGAAAAAGCCTTCAAGAAAATCTAGCATCAATTAATGTTAAAAACACTCAAGAAATGAGGGATAGAAGAATCTTATCTAAACATTATAAAGCTGTATTATTCAGCCATGAAAAGGAATACAATTAAGTCATTTGAAAGAAAATGGATAGAACTGGAAATCATTATGTTAAACAAAATAAGCCAGACTCAAAAGATGAGTAATGTATGCTTTCTTTCCTGCATACTGGCAAGGGGGTGAGAAAAATGGATGATATGAAGTAGACCTGTAATGTAGAAGAAGGGGATCAGGTTTTAGAGGAGGTAAGGGAGTGAGATTGATCAAATTAGTTATATGCATGAGATTGATCAGATTATGTTATATCCATATAAATTATGTTATATGGATATGCCATAATGCAAACCACTGTGTTCTGAAACAGGTAGGCTCTTGGGGGAGAGAAAAAGAGATCCTTACTAGGTGGAGACCAAAGTCTATGTGCATGACCAGCCATACTTGTCTTTTTAGTTAGAATGAACAAAACCTCTAGTGTATGCTTGTACCAGATCAACTAGAACAAAACATAATCAATTTATGTCACCAGATTCAAAGATTTACATAATGTACCCTCAACTGATTTATGGCTATACTGCTTAACCAAGGAGAAACATTCTGAATACCAAATAGCAAATTATTAACACAGGATTTGATTTTCAAAAAAGCTTGCCTGGGAACCTTCGTTTTTCTTCCCAGGAAAATCCTAATATATAGTTAGAGAGCTCAACCCAGTTTGCATCTCTCCCTTCCCTCCCCTCCCCTCCCCTTCCTTTCTCTTCCTGTCTCTCTCTTCTCTTTTCTCTGATATTGGGGTATATACCTTTACTTTGCTGTCTTTTAATAAATCTTTGCTTGTGTCTTGCTTTCAACTTTTAAATTCTTTTCTGCAAAATAATTCAAGAACTCACTTGGACCAAGTTGAGGTCCCACTGCTGCCTTGGAGGGACCTCTCAGATCCCTGTCTGGTGACAGTTAATATGCATGAAAAGAATAAATAAATAAAGTACTACAGTGGTAATGTAAAATTAGTCTTATATATGGTAATTTGGGGCTGAGGTTGTAACTCAGTAGCAGGGTGTTTGCCTACTATGTGTGAGGCTCCAAGTTCAATCCCCCAGCATCAAAAAAAAAAAAAAGAAAAAAGAAAAAGAAAATGTTAGGCAGGGTTGTGACTCAGTGGTAGAGAACTTGCCCAGCAGGTATGATGCACTGAGTTCCTTCCTCAGCACCAGGTAAAAAAATAAACAAGGGGCTGGGGTTATGGCTCAGTGGTAGAGTGCTCACCTAGCATGCTCGATCCTCAGCACCACATAAATGTAAAATAAGATACTGTGTCTACCTATAACTTAAGAATAAATATTTAAAAATAAATAAACAAAGTTTTAAAAAAGAAAGAAAATGTATATGTATTTATATATAGAAAGTTAGGACTACATGATATACTAGCATCTGATTAGTTTGGTTAGCATTATTTGAAAATAGACCAGCAGCTATTACTGACTTTGTCAGTAATGTGAACATATTTGTTTAAAAACCACATTTATTGTTATAGCTAAAAGGTAAATGAGGAAATAAACTTATTAACTTGGAATTTTAAATTTGGTAAGAATTTTACATAAATTTGTTTACTACACTAAAAATAATTTGGAAAAATTTAAAAATTGGCATTTTTGCAAAATTAATTTAAACATTATCTATAAATAAATGTTTTCATATGTAAATGTACATATACACACTTTACATACATACAAATGTATTTTGTACATAAAGGAGTTACTATTTATTCTATTTTATGGATAATGACACTGATAATTAGAAAGGCAGCTTAGCCATTTGAAAGCAAGCCACATGTGTCCTATATGAGTGATTATTCCATTATATCCCAAATGGCACTCTTTCATTCTTCAGGTAGAAATGAGCATCTACTGTGTTCTAGACTTTGCATTCAGCACTCTAAGATTCAAAAATAAATGATTTCACTCATCTTTCAAGGAGCATATAATTAATCCAGTAAGGGACACAAACAGGGAAATAGATGATTAAAATACAAAGAAGTACCATGTAATTTCAAGGATGTAAGAGCACCAGGAAGGGAGCGCACCTGACTGAAAAGAATGGTTATCATCAAAATGAAAACAAAATTTAAAACTTTTCATAGAACTCTTTGGGACCCAAGTATATGTCTGTAGAGCGCTAGGTGTCCTCAAATTCTTTTAAGTAAAGAACCTAGACAATAGGAAGTATAGTATGAAACCCTGAGGGATTAACACCAGTAAATTTTCATACTAGTAAAGAAAAAGGGAGGCCAGAAACAAGGCTTGACTGATTTGTATCTCAGGATCAGACTACAGCAGGCCTCAAGGTATATGTAGAGGTAAATGTAGAAGTATTGAGTACAAAGGCCATTAGCCCAAGTTTCATATTCATAAAGGGCTTCAAGTTTTGACATTTCACATGATCTACAAAGGTTATTGTTACAGATACAGAAATAAAGAGATATCAAACATTTAAAATATACCAAAATTTTTATAAACTTGTTTGACACTCCTTTTCCCTTTTTTCTTCCATTAAATATAATAAACAGAAGACTTGAGTTTCTCTTCAACTCTAAAAAGCCTTGCATGCTTGCATGAATTAATTTCTTCATTTAACAAACACTTAATCACACTCTTCATATGATTTAGTATACTTGATTTTGTAAATTAGACAAAGCATTTACATTTATTTTTATTTGTTTATTTTTTTCCAAAATATTTATTTTTTAGTTGTAGTTGGACACAATAGATTTATTTTATTTATTTCTTTTTATGTGGTGCTGAGGATTGAACCTAGGACCCCACATGTGCTAGGTGAGAGCTCTACCACTGAGCCACAACCCCAGCTATATTTATTTTTAGATATAAAACATGGCACCAGAGACTTCTTTTCAGTAACGTGGAGTAGGTATGCTCTATCACTATTCTAGGGCTATTGTAATAAATTCCCACAAAATTGCTGGCTTAAAACAATAGAAACTTATTCTCTCAAGAATCTGGAGACTAAGAGTCTGAAATAAAGTTGTTGGTAGGTCAAATCTCTTTCTGAAGTTTGTAGGAAAAAAATCCTTCCTTGTTTCTTCCTAGCTTCTTGTTGGCCCCAAATATTTCTTTGGCTTGTGGCAGTAGGACTGAATCTCTACCTTCATCATCACATAGCCTTCTTCAATGTGTCTATGTTTGTCTGTGTTTCCTTCTCTTTCTATAGCATCATCAATTATATTGGATTTAAGGCTCACCTTAATTCAGTACAATCTCATCTAAACTAATTACATTTACAAAGACCCTCTTTCCAGACAAGGTCACATTCTGAGGTTGCAGATAGACATGAATTTTAGTTGTATATTACTCAACTCAGTAGACATACTTTCCCCCATCAATCCCATTAAATATGACTATAAACCCTGTACTCTAAAAAACAAATATGACCAGACTCTGAAAGGAAGAGAAGGCAGGCTGGCTAAGATTAGGCAAAGAGTCCTTAGATTTGATACCAAAAACAAAAGCCAAAGAAGGAAATACTGCAATTGAACCTCATTGAAATTTAAAACAAACAAACAAACAAAAAAAAGCAAAAAAAAAACTTTTGCTATCTGAAATTCCCCATCTGAAGAGGATGAAAAGAAAAATTACAGACTTGGAGAAAATATTTGCAAATTATGTATCTGATAAAGAGCTTGTGGTGGTGGTGTTGTTAGTTAGTGGAATTACCACTGATACATTCCAAGCCCATTTTTAGTTTTTATTTTGGGATAGGGCCTCACTAAGTTGCTGAGGCTAGCCTAGAACTTGTAATCCTTCTGTTTCAGCCTTCTGAGTAGCTGGGATTATAGTTGTGTGCCACCATGCCTTGCTATAAAAGTTATTTTTTTAAAGAGAGAGAGAGAATATTTTTAATATTTATTTTTCAGTTTTTGGTGGACACAACATCTTTATTTTATTTTTATGTGGTGCTGAGGATTGAACCCAGCACCCCGCGCATGCCAGGCGAGCGTGTTACTGCTTGAGCCACATCCCCAGCCCAAAGTTATTTTTTTTAAATGGCACTGTAGCTCATGGATAACTTAATTTAGTATTCTCCCTGGATCTGAACAGAATGTGTGACCAAGGAAATAAAAGGTGTAGCTTCATTTAAAGTTCTTTATTAGGGGTTTGTTTGAATTTGGCGGTGTGGTCTTCCCTATACTAGGTCTTAATATTATCATTAATAAACCTTATTTTTAGAGAAGCTTTAGATTCATAGCAAAATTGAGCAGAAAGTACAAAAAAGTTCTAGAATGCCCTCAATTTCCACACATGGAAAACTTCCTCCACTATTCATATCCCCCATCACTGTAGTACATTTACTAAAATCAATGAACATATGACATATCAATGAACATATCATTATTATCCAAAGTCCATAGTTTACCTTACAGTTTGCTCTTGGAGTTATACAATTTATAGCTTTTGACAAATATATAATGATATGTACCCACCGTCATCGTAACATACAAAATAGTTTTAGAGCCCTAAAAATCGTTAGTGTTCTGCTATTCATCCCTCCCTACTTGGTAACCACTGAACTTTTTACTGACTCCATAATTTTGACTTCTCCAGAATGTCATATAATTGGAGTCATACAGTATGAAGCCTTTTCATGTTGGGTATTTTCACTTTGTAATGTGCATTTAAGGTTCTTCTTTTCATAGTCTGCTAGCTTATTTCTTTTTATCACTGAAAAAATTCCAGTGTCTGCATGCATGACAGTTTATTTATCCATTTACTTACTGAAGGACATCTTGGTTGCTTCCAAGTTTGGTAATTATGAACAAAGCTGCTATAAACATCTATGCAAAGGGGTTTCTGCAGAAATAAGTTTTTGACTCATTTGGATAAAGACCAGGGAGTGTGATTGCTGGATCATATGGTAAGAGTATATTCAGTTTTGCAAGAAACTGTCAGAGGCTGGGAATGAAGATGGTGTTGAATGGGGAGATTATAATCAAGGGTACAAATCTTGAAGAGATAGGAGGAGTGCTTTTGAAAAAAAATATGAGATATATATTGCAAAATAAAGTGATCATATTAAATAGTGAAGTCTTGTACATTTCCCAATATGTAAAAGAGTAAATTTCAAATAGAACTGGCAAAGTGTCCAAAAAAGTAGCTATGCTATGGTGGCATGCTCATCAGAAGTGAATGAGAGCTCCCATTGCTCAACATTCTCATGATCATTTAGGATTGTCTGGGTATTAGATTTTGTCCATTCTGGAAGATGGGATGTGATGCCTCATTGTTTTTTTCATTTTCAATTCCCTAATTACATGTGCTGTTGAACGCATTTTCAAATACTTACTTATCATCTGCATATCTTCTTTGGTGAGGTGTCTATTTAGGTCTTTTGCTCATCTTTTAATTAGGTGTTCATTTTCTTATTGTTAAGCTGTAAGATATATTCTTTGCTTTAGATATCAGTGTTTACCAGATGTGTCTTTTGCAAATATTTCATCACAGTGTATGTCTTGTATTCATTCTCTTGACAGTGTCTTTCTTAGAACAGAAGTTTTTATTATTTAATTTTTCCTGGCAAAAATTATTTTATTTTTTTCCATATTTTTATTGGTGTATCACTGTTAAACATAATAGTGGGATTTGTTGTCAAATATTCGTACATGCACAAAATATAACAATATAATTTGGTGAACCTCATTCCCCAGTATTTCCCTTTCCTTTCTTTTCTCACACTGGTCCCTTTCCTCTACTCTACTGATCTCCCTTCGATTTTCATGAGGTCTCCCCAATCCACATTTCTTTCCATTTTTTCTAATGTCCACATACAGGAGAAAACCTTCTGAGTTTGGCTTAATTGACTTAATATAATGTTCTCAAGTCCCATCCATTTTCTGGCAAATGACATAATTTCATTTTTATTTATGTCTGAATAAAACTCCATTGTGTGTGTGTGTGTGTGTGTGTGTGCCGCAGTCTGGCTGGGCACAAAATAACCGAGCCACCACACAGCCTTGTAGATTCAAACAGCAACTCTTTATTCCCGAACTCTCACCGACACTCTACCCACACTTCCCAGGAATACACTGCCTCTACCCGGCTCCGCGCACCAATTCTCTCAGAACCCCAGGGGAACTCCAAAGGAGCAGGTGCCTGAGGCAGCAGGATACACCCTAATCCCAGCAGGATCTGCCCTAAACCGGGAGCCACCCTAATCCCTGAGCAGGGTCACCTTTCAAACCAAAATGCCATGCGTCATTCCTACTTGGCTATGGCTCTCAGCATGTGTGTGTGTGTGTGTGTGTGTGCGTGTGCGTGTGCGTGTGCGTGTGTGTGTGTGTGTGTGTTTTCTTTATTCATGCATCCATTGATGGATACCTAGACTGGTTCCATAGTTTTAGTTTGGCTATTGTGATTGTACTGCTATAAACATGGGTACGCATGTATCACTGTAGTATGACTTAATTCTTTATTTAAGATTTTGTTTTTATTTCTTTAGTTGTCAATGGACCTTTGTTTTATTCATTTATATGTGGTGTTGAGAATAGAACCCATGGTAGGCCTCACACATGAGCCACAACCCCAGCCCGATGCCTTAATTCTTTAGGATGAATACCAAGGAGTAGTACAGCTGGGTCATCCGGTGGTTCCATTCCTAGTCTTTGAGGAAACTACATACTGACTTCCATAGTGGTTGTACTAATTTACAATTCATTGTAAATGTAAATGTTTTCCCTTTTCTCCAGATCTGCTCAGAAGTTTATTTTTAATGAAGTCCAGCTTATCAATTATGTCTCTGGTGGATTGTGCATTTTTGTTGTATCAAAAAGTTAACATAATATGTAAGGAAGGTCCTCTAGGTTTTCTCCTCTGTTCTTTTCTAGGAGTTTTATAGTTTTGCATTTTATATTTAGGTTTATAATCCATTTGAGTTGCTTGTAGTGACGGGTGTAAAGTTCCTGTCTAGATTCTATTAATTGATTGCATGTGGATATCCAGTTGTTCCAGCACCATTTACTGAAAAAACCATCTTTGCGCCATTGTGTCTACTTTTTTCTTTTGTGAGGTATCAGCTCAAGAGAGTCTTTCTAGGCCCTCTGTCCTATCCCATTAATTGTCTCCTTTTTCACCAGTACCACATTGTCTTAATTACTGTTGCTTTATAGTTAGTCTTGAAGTTGAGCAGTGTCAGTTCTCTAACATTGTTATTATCCTTCAATAGCAAGTTAGATATTCAGGGAATTTTGCATTTCCATATAAACTTTAGAATAATTTGGTCAGTATTCACAAAACATTTTGCTGGGATTTGGATTGGGATTGCAGTGAATTTGTAGATCAATTTGGGAAAAACTGACATCCTGGAAATATTGTCTTCTTATCTGTGAACATGGAATATATATGCACTTATTTAGTTTTTCTTTGATATCTTTTATCAGAGTTTTATAGTTTACTCATATAGGTCTTGCACATAATTTTGTAAATTAATGCCTAAGTATTTCATTTTGGTGGGGTAGTAATATACTTGACAATGTGTGTGCGCGCGTGTGTGTGTGTGTGTGTGTGTGTGTTTTAATTTCAACATCCATTTATTGATTCCTGGAATATAACAAAGTAATTGACTTTTTTAATATTTTATTTTTTAGTTGTAGTTGGACACATACCTTTATTTTATTTATTTATTTTATATGGTGCTGAATATTGAACCCAGGGCCTCACAAGTACAAGGCAAGTGCTCTACTGCTGAGCCACAAACCCAGCCCCAAAGTAATTGACTTTTATAGATTAACCTTGTATCCTGCAATATTTTTTATAATCACTTATTAGTTTTAGGAAGTTTTTTTTGTTGTTGTTGAACTTTTCTCAATTTTTTTACATTGGGAATATTCTATCTGTGAAAAAAAAAGTTTTATTTCTTCTTTCATAATCAATGTCAATTTATTTCTTTCCTTGCTTGCTGTCTTAGAAATTCCAGTATGTTGTTGAAAAGCAGTGGTAGGAGGGAACATCCTTGCCTTGTTCTTGATCCTAGTGGGAAAACTTTTATTTTCTCCCTGCTCCATATTATATTAACTCTAGGATTTTTTGTTTGTTTTTGTTTTCATTTGTAGGTGTTCTTTGTCAAAATGACGAAGTTTCCTGCTATTCCCAATTTGCTCAGAACTTTTATCATGAATGCATGTTGGATTTCATCAAATGATTTTCTACATCTATTGATATGATTATATGCTTTTTCATTGTTAGCCTTTTAATGAGATGAATTATATTATTTAATTTTCAAATATTGAGCCAACTTTGCATACCTGGGATAATCCCACTTATTTGTGGTATGTAATCCCTTTTATACATTGATGGATTTGATTTGCTAATATTTTTGAGGATTTTTAAATTTTATCTTTGTTATTGAGAGATAAAGATCTGTAGTTTTCTTATAATGTCTTTGTCTACTTTTGCCACGAGAGTTAGGAAGTATTCCTTGTACTTCAATCTTCCATAAAAGAATGTAGAAACATGGTATGATTTCTTTTTTAAATGCTTGATAGAATTGACCAATGAATCCATTTGAGATTGATGCTTTCTTTTTGGGAAGGTTAGTAATTGAATTTCTTCACTTATCAAATTGGATATACAACCTGTGTGCCCTTTAAAAGATGAATGGATTAAAAAAATGTGGTGTATATATACACAATGGAATGTTACTCAGCCATCAAAAAGAATGACTTTATGACTTTTTCCAGTAAATGGATGGATCTGGAGACTATTATGCTAAGCAAAATAAGTCAATCCCCCAAACCATTTTTGTGGATATGTGGATGCTAACACACAACAAGGAGTGGGGGAGAAGATTAGAAATTAGATAGATTAGATTAGAGAAAAGGGAATAAAGGGAAAGGAGGGCGTCAGAAACAGGAAAGACAGTGGAATGAATCTGACTTAACTTTTCTATGTATATATATGAATACACCACAGTGAATCACCACATCATGTACAATCACAAGACTGGGATCCCAATTAGAATAAAATGTACTCCATGTTTGTATAAATACGTCAAAATATACTATGCTGTCATGTATAACTAAAAAGACCAAATAAATAGCCAGGCATGGTGGCACAGGCCTGTAATCCCAGTGGTTTTAGAGGCTAAGGTAGGAGGATCGCAAGTTCAAAGCCAGCCTCAGTAAAAAGCAAGGTGCTAATCAACTCAGTGAGACCCTGCCTCTAAATAAAATACAAAATACGGTTGAGGATGTGGTTCAGTGGTTGAGTTACCCTGAGTTCAAACCCTAGTATCCCTTCCCCCAAAAAAGACAAAAAAAAAATCGTGGGTATAGAGCTGTTCATATTATTCATATTGTTCATACTATTATTCATTTCACACTAGAATTTCATACTAGAATTTTTATCTACTCTTTTTTTCTTAGAATGAGTAGAGTTTACTTGATTTCATTGATATTTTGAAAGGATCCACTTTTATTTCATTGATATCTTCTATTAATTTCCTTTTTACAATTTTATTTATTTATGTGATAATTTTTATTATGTTTTTGCTTCTGCTAAATTTTATGTTACTCTTGTTTTATTCTTTTTTACTAGTATATGCATTCAATGCTATAAATTTTGTCCCATGAAATAATTTTGCTACATGTCACAAATTTTAAAAAGTTTTATTTCACTTTTATTCAGTTCAAAATATTTTAAAATTTCCCCTGAGTTCCTTCTTAAATTCATGTGCTATTTAATCTCCACACATTTTGGAATTTGCCAGCTATCTTTATATAATTGATTTCCACTTTATTTCATTGTAGTCTTGAGAACATATATTGCATGATTTCTATTTTTTTACATTTGTTAAATGTGCTTTATGGGCCAAATATGTTCTATCTTGGTGAATGGTCTATGTGAGTTTGAAAAGCTTTTGTAATCGGTTGTTAGATAACAGTCTATGGATATAAATTATGTTCAGTTAATTGATGGCTCCCCTGAATTCAACTAAATCCTTATTGATTTGCTACTTATTGACTGCTTTCATTACTTTAAAAATATTAGTGATGTATGATTAACAAATAAAAATCTGTGCATATTTAATGCATAAATTTAATGAGTTTGGAGACAAAGATGCACCAATAGAATCATGACCACAATCTATTTCATAAACATGACTATTTCTTCAAAAAGTTTCCTCTCAACCATTTATTTTTTAATTAAATTATTTATTTATTTTAATTTGTTATACATGATGGCAGAGTGGAATTCATTTCATATTACACATATAGAGCACAATATTTCAAGTCACTAATTGTACACAAAGTATTTTCACACCATTCATGGCTTCATACATGTACTTAGGGTAATGATGTCTAACTTATTCCACCATCATCCCTACCCACTTGCTTCCTCCCTTCCCCTCCCTTCCCTTTGAACCTTTTATTTTTTGCATCAGTAATTTTGCATTCTTACTAGAGTAGGTTAGTTATGCATAATTGGGGGGTCATTTTTACATCACATAAGCATGGAATATAATTTGTTCCAACTCAGCCACCAGTATTTCTCCTTTCAATTCCTACCTCCTTCTCCCTGTTCCTCCGCTCTGCTGATATTCCTTCTATTTATTTACAGTTTTTTTAATTAGTGTTTTTTTTTGAAAGAGTGAGAGAGAGTGAGAAAGAGGGAGAGAGAGAGAGAGAATTTTAATATTTATTTTTTAGTATTTGGCGGACACAACATCTTTGTTTGTATGTGGTGCTGAGGATCGAACCCGGGCCGCACGCATGCCAGGCAAGAGTGCTACCGCTTGAGCCACATCCCCAGCCCCTTAATTAGTGTTTTCTAGATATACAATAAGTTGAAATTCACTGTGGTATATTTATATATGTATCTAGCATAGTTTGGTCAATTTCATTTCACCATTTCTCTCTTTTCCCATCCCTCCCTCCCCACGCCTATTCAATCCCTTTCTCTGCTCCATTGATTTCCCTTCTATTTTCATGGGATTCCTGCCTCCTCCTGCTTTTTTCCCTTATTTTAGTCAGCTTCCAGAGATGAGAGGAAACCTTTGACTCTTGACGTTTTTATTTATTATCATTACTTTGTGATAAGACTACTTAACCTAAGGTCTACAATCTTGGAAAAATTATGTCTTCAAAACATGTTGTTACTACAAGCATTATGTTCGAATTTGTTTTCATGAGTTTGATTATTTTAGATTCATCATGTTATTGATATTATGTAGTATTTGTCTTTTTTCTGGTTTATTTAATACATACTATCTACCAGGTTCATCCATATTGTCACAAATGACAGTATTTTCTTTTAAATCTGAATAATATTCCATTGTATGTTTATATCTTTTTTACCTTTGAAATTCATTATGTTCTTTCTTATTTAAAAAATGTATTCTAATTTGTTATATATGATGGCAGAATGCATTACAATTCATATTACACATATAGAGCACAATTTTTCATATCTCTGGTTGTATACAAAGTATATCCACACCATTCGTGTGTGTTCATACATGTACTTAGAGTAATGATGTCCATCTCATTCCAATATGTTTCTTACCTCCATGCCCCCTCCTTTTCCCTTCCACCCCTTTGCCCTATCTAGAGTTCATCTAATCCTCCCTTGCTCCCCCTCCCAACCCCATTATGAATCAGCCTCCTTATATCAAAGAAAACATTTGGCATTTGGTTTACTAGGATTGGCTAACTTCATTTAGCATTATATTCTCTAACTTCATCCATTTACCTGCAAATGCCATGATTTTATTCTCTTTTATTGCTGAGTAATATTCCGTTGTGTATATATGCCACATTTTCTTTATCCATCTACTGAAGGGCATCTAGGTTGGTTCCACAGTTTGGCTATTGTGAATTGTGCTGCTATAAACATTGATGTGGCTGTGTCCCTGTAGTATGCTGTTTTTAAGTCCTTTGTATATAGACCAAGGAGAGGGATAGCTGGGTCAAATGGTGGCTCCATTCCCAGCTATCCAAGGAATCTGCATTCTGCTTTCCATATTGGCTGCACCAATTTGCAGTCCTACCAGCAATGTATGAGTATATCTTTTCCCCCAAATCCTTGTCACACTTATTGTTGTTTGTATTCTTAATGGCTGCCATTCTGGCTGGAGTGAGACGAAGTCTTAGAGTAGCTTTGATTTGCATTTTTCAAATTGCTAGAGATGTTGAACATTTTTTCATATATTTGTTGAATTGTAATATCATCTTATGGGAGGTGTCTGTTAAGGTCCTTGGCCCATTTATTGATTCTTGATTTTTAATTCGTGTGCTATAGGAGTCTTATTAAGGAAGTTGGGGTCTAATCCCACATGATGGAGATTTGGGCCTACTTTTACTTCTAATAGGTGCCGTGTCTCTGGTTTAATTGCTAGGTCCACTTTGAGTTGATTTTTATGCATGGTGAGAAACAGGGGTTTAATTTCATTTTGTTGCACATGGGTTTCCAGTTTTCTCGGCACCATTTGTTGAAGAGGCTATCTTTTCTCCAATGTATGTTTTTGGTGCCTTTGTCTAATATGAGATAATTGTAATTTTGTGGGTTAGTCTCTGTGTCCTCTGTTCTGTACCATTGGTCTACCAGTCTGTTTTGGTGCCAATACCATGCTGTTTTTGTTACTATTGCTCTGTAGTTTAGTTTAAGGTCTGATATAGTGATGCTACCTACTTCACTCTTCCTGCTAGGAATTGCTTTAGATATTCAGGGTCTCTTATTTTTCCAGATGAATTCCATGGCTGTTTTTTTTCTATTTCTATGAGGAATATCATTGGGATTTTGATTGGAATTGCATTAAATCTGTATAGTGCTTTTGGTAGTATGGTCATTTTGACAATATTAATTCTGCTTATCCAAGAACAAGGGAGATCTTTCCATCTTCTAAGTTTTTCTTCAATTTCTTTCTTTAGCATTCTGTAGTTTTTGTTGTAGAGGTCTTTTACCTCTTTCTTAGGTTTATTACCAAGTATTTTTTTGTTTGAGACTATTGTAAATGGGGTAATTTCCCTTGTTTCCCTTTCAGAGAATTTGTCACTGATATACAGAAATGCCTTTGATTTGTGGGTATTTATTTTGTATCCTGCTACTTTGCTGAATTCATTTACTAGTTCTAGAAGTTTATGGTGGAATTTTTTTGGGTCTTTTAGGTATAGAATCATATCTTCAGCAATAGTACTAATTTAAGTTCTTCTTTTCCTATCTGTATCCCTTTAATTTCTTTCATCTGTCTAATTGCTCTGGCCAGTGTTTCAAGAACTATGTTAAATAGAAGTGGTGAAAGAGGGCATCCCTGTCTTGTTCCAGTTTTTAGAGGGAATGTCTTCAATTTTTCTCGATTTAGAATGATGTTGGCCTGGGCTTAGCGTAGATAGCCTTTATGATGTTGAGATATATTCCTGTTAACCCTAGTTTTTCTAGTGTTTTGAATATGAATGGGTGCTGTATTTTGCCAAATGCTTTTTCTGCATCTATTAAGATGATCATATAATTCTTATCTTTAAATCTATTGATGTGAAAAATTATATTTATTGATTTCCATATGTTGAACCAACCTTGCATCCCTGGGATGAACCCCACTTGTTCATGGTGCACGATATTTTTGATATGTTTTTGTATTCGATCTGCCAGAATTTTGAGAATTTTTGCATCCTCGTTCATTAGAGATATTGGTCTGAAGTTTTCTTTCTTTGATTTGCCTTTGCCTGGTTTTTGAATCAGGGTGATATTGACCTCATAGAATGAGTTTGAAAGTGCTTCCTCTTTTTTCTTTTTCATGAAATAAATTGAAGAGTATTGGTATTAGTTCTTCTTTAAAGGTCTTGTTGAACTTGGCTGTGTATCCATTCAGTCCTGGGCTTTTCTTGGTTGGTAGACTTCTGATGGCATTTTTTATTTTATTGCTTGAAGTTGATCTGTTTAAATTGTGTATATCATCCTGATTCAATTTGGGCAAACCAAGTGACTCTAGAAATTTGTCAACGACTTCAATATTTTCTACTTTTTTAAAGGAGAGAGAGAGAGAGAGAGAGAGAGAGAGAGAGAGAATCTTTTTTTTGTAGATGGACACAACACAATGCCTTTATTTTTATGTGGTGCTGAGAATCAAACCCGAGTCCCACCCGTGCTAAGCAAGTGCTCTATCCCAGCCCTCGATATTTTCTATTTTATTGGAGTACAAACTTTCAAAATAATTTCTAATTATTTTCTGTATTTCTGTAGTGTCTGTTGTGATATTTCCTTTTTCATCACGCATGTTAGTAATTTGAGTTCTCTCTCTCCTTCTCTTTGTTAGTATGGCTAAGGGTTTGTCAATTTTATTTTATTTTTTCAAAGAACTAACTTTTTGTTTTGTCGATTTTTTCAATTGTTTCTTTTGTTTCAATTTCATTGATTTCAGCTCAATATTTTTAAATTATTTCTTGTGTTCTACTGCTTTTGGTGTTGATTGTTTCTTCTTTTTCTAGGGCTTTGAGATGTAATGTTAGGTGATTTATTTGTTGACTTTTTCTTCTTTTAAGGAATGAATTCCATGCAATGAACTTTGCTCTTAGTACTTGCCTTCATAGTGTCCCAGAGATTTTGATATGTTGTATCAGTGTTCTCATTTACCTTGCCCTAAGAATTTTTTTTAATCTCCTCCTTGATGTCTTTTTTACCTGTTGTTCATTCAGTAGCATATTATTTAGTTTCCAGGTGTTGGAGTAGTTTTTATTTTTGATTTTACCATTGATTTCTAATTTCACTCCATTGTGATCTGATAGAATGCACAGTAGTATCTCTACTTTTTTTGTATTCATTAAGAGTTGCTTTGTGGCATATTTTATGGTCTATTTTAGAGAAAGATCCATGTGCTGCTGAGAAGAAAGTGTATTCTCTTGTTGAAGGATGAGATTTCCATATATGTCAGTTAAGTCTGAATTATTAATTGTATTATTGAGTTCTATATTTTCTTTGCTCAGCTTTTGTTTGGAAAAAGTGGTGAACAAGGTATGTTAAAGTCACCCAGAATTATTGTATTATTGTCAATTTGACTTTTGAACATGAGAAGTGTTTGTTTGATGAACATAGATGCTCCATTGTTTGGGGCATATATATTTATAATTGTGATGGCTTATTGTTGTATGGTTCCCTTAAGCAGTATGAAATATCCTTCTTTATCTCTTTTGATTAACTTTGGCTTGAAGTGTACTTTATTTGATATGAGGATGGAAACCCCTGCTTGTTTCCACAGTTCATGTGAGTGGTATGATTTTCTAAACCTTTCACCTTCAGTCTGTGGATGACTTTTCCTATGAGATGAGTCTCTTGGAGGCAGCATATTTTTGGGTATTTTTAATCCAATCAGCTAGCCTATGTCTTTTGATTGGTGAGTTTAGGCCATTAACATTCAGTGTTATTATTGAGACACAATTTTTATTCCCAGCCATTTTTGTTATTTAACTTGACTTGGTTTCTCCTTTGCTTAGTTTTTTCCTTTAGTGTAATACCTCCCTCTGCTGATTTTCACTGTTGTTTTTCATTTCCTCTTCATATAATATTTTGCCAAGGATGTTCCCTAGTGCAGGTTTTCTTTTTCTTTTTTTAATATTTATTTTTTATTTTTAGGTGGACACAATATCTTTATTTTATTTTTATGTGGTATTGAGGATTGAACCCAGTGCCTTGCGCATGCCAGGCGAGCGCACTACCACTTGAGCCACATCTCCAGCCTAGTGCAGGTTGTATAACTGTAAATTCTTTTAACTTTTGTTTATCATGGGAGGACTTTATTTTATCATCAAAAAGCTTAATTTTGTTGGATACGAAATTCTTGGTTGACATCCATTTTCTTTCAAAGCTTGATATATATTGTTCCAGGATCTTCTAGCTTTCAGGGTCTGGGTTGAAAAATAGGCACATAAACTAATTGGTTCCCCCCATATGTAATGTGATTCCTTTCTCTCATGGTTTTTAATATTCTCTCCTTATTCTGTATGTTAGCCATTTTCATTATAATGTGCCTTGGTGTGGATCTATTGTGATTTTGTACATTTGGCATCCTGTAAGCCTCTTGAATTTGGTTTTCCAATTCGATCTTTGGTTTTGGAAATTTTTCTGATATTATTTCATTAAATAGATTGTCCATTCCTTTGGTTTGGAACTCTGCCTTCCGCTATCCCAATAACTTTTAAATTTGTTCTTTTTATGTTATCTCATACTTCTTGAATGTTCTGCTCATGGTTTCTTACCATTTTCACTGTAGGGTCTAGATTCTTTTCAAAATTATATATTTTTGTGATCATTGTCTGAGGTCCTGTCTTCAAAGTGGTCTAATATGTTGGTGGTGCTTTCAATTTTTTTAAAACTTTTAATTTGGTTTATTGTTTCTTTCATTTCAAGGATTTCTCTTTGGTTTTTCTTTAGAACTTCTATCTTCCTATTGAAGCCATCTTTTGCTTCCTATATTTGCTTATGTAGATCTTTGTCAAAATGATGTTTTGATGCCTATATTTGCTCTCTTATATCATCCTTTAATTCACAGAACATTTTAATTATGTCCATCCTGACCATCTTCTCTGTAATTTCTTTTGCTGTGCTGGCCATGGATTCTAATAATGTAGTATCTTGATTTGTTTGGGGCACTTTCTTTACTCGTCTTTTCATGTTGTTCACGTGTCTTCCCTTTTTAGCACTGTGGATCTGAGGCATTACCGTTTTTACCCTATAGGCTTATCGTGTCCCTGTAGGTTTCCAATACCTCTCTTTTGAGGGTTAGCAGATCCCAATATAAACAATATATCACCTAAAAACAAATAGTTGCTAATAGATGTTTACAGTTTGGTCACAATGTACAGAAATGGTGAATTCAATTATTATCTATAATATAATCAGTAGATTTGTAAAAGTGGTTATAGTTTCTGATGGTGGACAAATAGCAGGGGGTGAGGAGTAGGATGATATGCTGAGGAGGTAGGAAATGAGGATATAGAGTTCTTATATCTTAAGAAGTATGAAAGAGAAATCTAAAGAAGAAGGTTAGTAGCAGGAGAATAGAGAGGAAGTAATTTTGGGTGGACAAGTAAGATGGAAGACAGTAGAGTATAGAAAACAAACATATATATTAGGAAAAATAAAAAAGGTTGAAATAGTAGAAATTGGTGGGGGAAAAACAAAGAAAAAAAGAATATATATACAACATACCTGTAATATACTATTCAGTTGTCTCAGACCTTAATATCCTAATTCGTGCAAAGTACTGGTTTCACGTATTTTGGGGATGTGAGGGCGGGGAATCGAGAGGGAGAAGAAAGAAAAAAAAATCTCAAAGGAAGAAACAAGGATTGTTTTGATTGGAGATCAATATTTTTCCCCCTTCCCTTCTCATTCAATAGGTGGAGTCATCTATTGTTAGCTGGTATCCACATCCTCAGGGTGGTGAAGGTAACCAGGGAGGGAGGGTTGTTCCTGGGTGGAGGACACCTGGAAGCTGGGTGTGGCACCCGCCAGTGCCCAAGGGAGATCCTCAGGGGTTCCTTTTTTGGCCTGCTCCTGTGTTGTGAGCACGTGGCCTTAGCTCCTTATCTCACTTAAAGACCTCCCAGTTCCTGATGTCTGTTAGTCTCTAAACTGTATTACTCACACCCTCTCCCTTACTGCTTCCTAATAAGGGACCTTTCTCTCCAGGGCTCTTGCCTGTGGCGCTTTGGGCACACTCAGCACTGACCCACTGAGAGCTGTTTTTTGGTTGGGCAGCTACTGTGGCGGGTTAGTGGCTGCTGGGGATGGCGATGGGGTTAGAAACTGGGTACCTGTCCTGCCGGAGTTCCAAAGTGGGAGTTGCCCCCAATAAAGATGGTGATGAAGGTGACCCAAGATGAAGGCGTTTGCTTTCAGCAATTGGGTGTCGGGTCAGGTGGGGGGAGCTGTGCCATGGTGTTCGACAATGAGGTCAGAGACTGAGTCTGTGGCATGCCAGGTGTGGCTGGCTATGTCTGTCTTCAGAGCCGGTGTGTTCCCCAGTGCAGGCTGGCTGCGGCAACTAGGGGAGTATCTCCGTTGCTGCAGAGTCCCAAGATAGAGGTGACTGGGGGAGCCCCATGTTTGTTGATGGGAGTCTGCACAGGAGCGGCGGCTGGAGATCATGTGCATGGGTAGCTGCCAGGTATCCTGTGGGGGATCTGCATCCGGGATTTCTGCTCAGGTGGGTGGCGGAAAGTTTTGCATGGGTACAGGTGCCGTTGGCCCTACAGTAGTCCTGCTTGGGCGAGTAGTCGGGAGACCTAATCCGACACTGAGGCCTGGAGCCCTGCATGGGCACGGAAGTATTCTCACTTCTTGAATCCCAGGTCATGGAGCAACACAGAATGCTGCCTCCCTCTGGCCCACCATCTTGGATCTCCTAGATCACATTTTAAAAATTTATTCGTTAATGAATGAACATTTATGGGGCTTTCATGCCTTGGCTTTTGTGAATAATGCTGCAATAAACATGAAAGTGCAGACAACTCTTTGAAATCCTGATTTCAACACATTTGGATGATTCTAGAAGTGGGGTTGCTGGAGCATATGGCCATTCTATTTTTAATTTTGGGTGGGAACATACATAGCATTTTCTATAAAAGGTATCATCAATTTCCATTCCCACCAATGATGTACAGATTTCCATTTTCCTCACATCCTTGCTAACAGTTATCTGATGATAGCCATCTTAAGAGGTGTGTGGTAATATCTCATTGTGGTTTTGATTTGCATGTCCCTAGTGCCTAGTTGATGGCAGGCACCTTTTCACATACTTGTTGTGCATTTGCATATTATTTTTGGACAAATGTCTATTCAAGTACTTTGCCATTTTAAAAATGGTTTTTGTTTATTTGTATTGTTATTGAGTTATAACATTGAGTTAACATACATATTTTGGATGTTAACCCTTTATTAGACATGATGTGCAAATATTCTCTACCATTATGTTAGCTACTTTTTCATATTGTTGATTGTCTCTGTGCTATGCAGAAACTGTTTAGTTTTATGTAAACCCACTTTGTTATTTTAAATTTTGTTGTCTGTGGTTTTTGGTGTCATATCCCAACAGTCATAGCCAAGGTCAATGTTGAGAAGTTTTTTCCATGTGTTTTTATTATAATTGGATCTGAAATGTCCACCAAAAATTCATGTATTGAATGCTTGTTCCATAGCTTATGGTGCTATTGGGAGATGGAAGAAACTTTAGGAAGTGAGGCTTAGTTGGGAACAGTATGTCACTGGGGAATGCCTTTGAAGGGTTATTTTGTCCTGAGTCCCTGGCTTTCTCTCTTTTCTTCTGCTTCCTGTCCATCATGAGGTAAAGCCACATTGTTCCACTGCATGCTCCCTGCCATGAAGCCAGGTGACTATTGACAGAAACATCTGAAACCATTAGCCAAAACTAGACCGAAACATCTGAAACCATGAGCCAAAACTAATGTTTCCTCCTTTAAGTTGTTATTTTTTCAGGTATTTAGTCACAATGATGAAAAGCTGACTAAAAGTTTTCTTCTAGGAGTTTTATGATTTCAAATTTTATAATTAAGTCTTTAACCCATTTTCAGATGATTTTTGTATATGTTGTGAGATAAAGATCCAATTTCCTTCTTTTGTATGTGGATATTCAGTTTACCCAATACCATTTACCAAAGAGACTATTTTTCTCTGATGTGTATTCTTGGCACCCTTATTGAAGATAAATTGATCACATATGCATGAGTTTATTTCTGGGCTCTCTATTTTGTTCCATTGGTCAATGTGTTTCTTTTTATGCAACTACCACATTGTTTTGAGTACTATAACTTTTCATTATATTTTAAAGTCAGGAAGTATGATGTCTCTAGGTATATTCTCATTGCTTAAAATTATTTTGTGTGAGTCTTTTGTGGTTCCATATAAATTTTGGCAGTTTTTCTATTTCCACAAAATGCCACATGGATTTTGTTAGAAATACCAAGGTGCTGCAAGAAATTAAATGTGCTCAGAAATGGGTTGGCAAGGTGAAAAAAATGTATAATGTATTCTTCTGAAGAATGGTGTGCCCTCAGAGGGAATCTGGTGAGCAAGCACACTAGGCAGGCAGTCTGTCTGCTTTTATCCATAATGAAGCATTGCCCCTTGCTCTGATAGGAAGAGTTCAGGGGTACAATCTATACAATTAGCTAATTTAAAATTGGGGAAAGTATGGAGAAGAGCTACAGTTGTGATTGAATACCTGTTAGGGAATTTTGAAATGGCTCCATTCTAACCACATGATTTCCCCACTTAAAATGGTTCCATTACATACATGAAATTTAAATTACAGTAAACATGTTTGTATTGCATTAGAAGTTTAACTTTGATAGAAAAGAAAACATAAATCTTTCTGATTTGATGGGGATTTCATTAAATTTGCAGATTAATTTGGGTAGTTCATAGACTATAACAGTATTAATTCTTTCAATCTTTGAAACTCAGATATCTTTCCATTTGTTGGTGTCTGCTAATTTCTTTCACCAACATTTTACAATTTTCAGTGTACTGATCTTTCATTTCCTTGGTTAAATTTTGTCCTTAGTATTTTATTCTGTTTTAATAATACTGTGACTGGGATTATTTTCATAATTTCATTTTTGGAAAAATGATTTTTAGTATATAAAATGGAACTGATTTTTATACACTGATTTTGTATCTTTCAATATTTGCAATTTATTAATTCTAACAATCTTTTTTCATGAACTCTTTAGTTTTTTTAAAAAATATTTTTGTAGTTGTAGATGGACACAATACCTTTATTTTGTTTGTTTATTGTATGGGGTACCAGGGATTAAACCCAGTGCCTCACCCATGCTAGGCAAGTGCTCTACCACTGAGTCACAACCCCGGCCCTAGTTTTTTTTTAAACATATAAAATCATATCATATGAAAACCAAATTTTCCTTCTTCCTTTATAATTTGGAGGGCTTTTATGTTGTGTTTTTTTTTCTTTTTTCCTAATTGCTCTTGCTAGAAATTTCAGTACATGTTGAATCTCTCCATTTATGATGGAGATGTGTTAATGTCTCAACTATAATAGTAGGTTTGTCTATTTCTTTTTGCAGTTTTATCAGTTTTTACACCAGATATTTTGATTTGACACTCTATTCTTACATTCACAGAAATAAAGGATTGTTATGTCACCTTGGGAGTATTGATCCTTTTATAATTAAGTAATTCCTCTCTTTATCCCTGATAAATTTGCTTACTCTGAAATCTACACTGTTGAAATTAATATAGCAATTACATGTCATTTTGATTAGTGCTTGCATGGTAAATCTTCCCCTATTCCCTGTGTCTTTGTGTTTAAAGCGAGTTTATTGTAGATAATAAGTAGTTGGATCTATTTATTTAATCTGCTCTGACAATCTCTTTTAGTTTATTTATACCATTGACAATTAAATTGATTACTGAGAGGGTTTGGGGGGCTAGGTCAGTGGTAGAGTGCTTCCCTAACATGTGTGAAGCCCTGGGTTGGATTACCAGCACTGCAATAAATAAATAAATAAAGTTGGACTAATACATACCACATTTGTTACTGTTATTTATTTCTTGTCCTGTTTTCTTTTTTCCAATTTTTGTCTTCATACTTTGTTTTTATTATTTGTGGTTTCAATTGAACATTTTATGATTCCATCTTCTTTTTTTTAGCATATGATGAGATATATATATATATATATATATATATATATTTTTTTTTTCCTTCTTCTTTTCCTTTTTCAATTGTTCTAGAGTTTGTGGTATACATTTTAATGATTTGGATATGGTTTGAGTTTGATACCTAAGACTTCACATGTAGGAATTTGGTCCTCAGTGTGGCAATGCTGAGAGGTGGTGTGGAGTCTTTAATACCTGGTCCTGCAAGATGGTATGGCCCAAGCGTGTAATCACATAAAATAAAAAGAGCTTGTATTTTTTATTTTGAGATAGGGTCTTGCTAAGTTGCTTAGGGCCTCACTAAGTTGCTGAGGCTGGCTTTGAAGCAGCAATCCTCCTGCTTCAGCCTCTTGAGCCACTGGGATTATAGACCTGTATCACTGCACCCATCTATCTTACTGTTTTTGACCTATAGCATTTTAAATTCTTTTTTAGAACTTCATATCCCTGTTTATATTATCCATCTTTTCCATTAAATGCTGTCTATTTTTTTCCATTAAAGGTTTGTGTTTGTGGATTTCTACTCTGAAAAGCTCTCATTCTGTATATCTGCTTATGTGCCTCTCCCATTTGGGGCTGGATAGTGTTTTTTGTCCTGTGAGTTTCCTTCTCTGAAGGATCTAAGAATAATTGTTGATTTTTTGTTTGTTGAGCCTTTTAACTTACTGTTAGCATGAAGAGTGAGTTTTAAGTTTTTTACATGCAGAACTGGAAACCAAAAATCCCTCCACCAGATTTTCATTTATCAAAGCTTTAAGTCTAATTAACTTGAGAAACATTTTATTATATTTCAAGCCAAGGGATGGGAATATGGAGGGAAAAGCTACCAGCAGGGTGTAGGGATGAAATTGTGAGGCTCTGGGAAATAGTAGTGAACAATGAAAAAAGAAGAAGAGTAGGGTGGAGAAGGAAAATGGTAGGCAGGTTATGAATAGCAATTTGAGTACTGGAGACCTAAGACTGGGTTTAAGGGTAAACATAACTAGATTTAATTTAGAGATTATAAGGAAACTGAGATCTTAGTGGAATCTTTGTTAAAGGTCCTAGTATGTTTCTACCTGAGATGTATGACTGAAAAAAAAATTCCATATTGGGATTTGGACAAACGGAAGACTGATTGTCTGTATGTGTATGTATCTGTGTGTGTATAGAGTAGAGCTAAGGTGTTAAGACAGGAACACTTGACAAATATTGGGTACAAAATAGAGTGATGTTTGTAACCCTGTCATCCATCAAAGTTCCTGGCAATGAATGGTTGTTCTCCATAAGTGCTTGTTGGAAGAATAAAAGACCTTAATCAACATTTTCTGAAAATAATCTATAATAAAAATTTTAAAAAGTTATTTTGACAATAATAAAAAGTGAACTTCATCCCCTATTTATGAAAAGTTTCTTAATGAAAGTGTAAAAATAAAGCAGCCAAAGGCACCTAGTAGAAACCAGTATCTTAACAGCTAGACAATACAGGAATGCATTATACCAATAGTCTTATTCACCATTCTTTGGAATCAACCCTTAATTTAATTTCATTGCTAAATCTTTTGCATTCTCTTTCTTCAACTCCCTTTCTCTAATCCCAATTTCTCCTTCTTCCTCTTCTCCTTTCCCCTCTCTTCCTTACCTCTTTCCATCTCCCCACTTCTCTCTCTTTTCTACTTCATACATTCTCTCCCCTTCTTTGTTAGATGTTGTCTCCTCTTTCTTCTTGCCTCTTGGCACATTGAGAAAACACTAGCAATTCCTTAAGAAGCTTGACGGAGGTGGTGAGAGTGGGTGGAGAAATGCAGTTGGTAAAGTTGATATAAGCTGGGTCTTGAAATTCCTTGTGTTGACACACTTTCCCCCTAAGTTATACAAGAGTTTTAAAGCAGAAAAATAGCCTTCACTGATTTGAACTTAAAAGGTCACTCAAGCAGTCAGTAGAAAGAATGGATGGTTGGAGAGAGGAGGAAATGGAAAACTGAAGTAGCTGGGAGACATTAAATTTCTATAAACAGTAGTTTAAGGGAGCAATTTAGCAGGTAAAACGGCGGGGGGATGTGTTGGGGGTTGAAAGATGTTTGAAAGCTGATTTTACAAAACAAGCATATATTTCATGTTGGGGTATATGAGATGACTTGATAAAAAAATATTCCTCCCACCTCCAACCCATTTAGAGTTGCCACTGTAGGAAAACCACTTTGGAGGCTATTTCAATGATTCAGACTAGGGAGGTGTACACACATTGTAGAAATCTAACTAAAAATGACGTGGTCTCAATGACTTGCATGGTGAGCAGCAAATCTAAAGTGATATCCTGGTTTTGTATTTAAGGTCTTTCACCAGACAGGAAAAGCTAGAATAGGAATGTGTGTGGGATAGCTGATGGAAGGAGAGAGATTAGCAAGTGATAAGGCTAAGAAATGGGATTTCAGAAAAAAATATTTTTGTTGTTGTTAAGCCAGAATTAGACAGGCAGTCAGTATAGATAGTAAATTGAGTCAGGTCGGACCAGGGAGGTCAATTTTGAGTGAGTCTGGGAAGTTGGAGTCTTGTTCCCCGAGGGATTGAAATGTTAATTCCTACAGAGCCCTTCCTCCACCCTTATCAAGAACCTGCTGCAACCTGTTGCCAAGGTAACCTGTAGCAGGAATTGTCCCTCTCTACAGGGAGCTAAAAGGTTGTTAATGTGCCCTTTGTTAATCAGTGTTGCCCTTCCCCCTCAGCTCACCTGTTTCCCACCTTGGGGCCATCCCAGCAAGCATTCCTGGGTCTAGACCGGTAGGCAGGAAGGAGAAAGATAAGGGGGAAAAGTCAGGAGAACAAAGGAAGCCTAGGACTTATAAAAAGGGCAGAACACCTGGCTTCTTGGGATACCAGGATACCAGCTATGGCCCCCTTCTCCCTCCCAGAAGTCTATGTTACCCCTTTTTGAATAAACTCTGCTTTATATGCTTGCCTCAGCCTGCTTCTCTAATGTTCAAACTTAAACATGTGGGGAAGCAGGACTCATCACTGATAACCGGCAGTATCAGTGGCATGCCAATTACGGGGACAAAAAATCATTTAGGAACTCAAATGGGAAAATATGGGAGCACCTTTTTGTGTGCTGTTTCTCTTCCTTCATCTTCTTATCAAAGTAATATATGCACACGGTAATATATAATATATAAATGTATATTATAACTTCTTACTATAGTAATATGATAACTTATTTCCCACACTGTACCCCATAAATATGTACAAATATTACATATTAATCAAAATTTTTTAAATTGCCAAATTATTTTTTTAAAAGTGGGGAGATGAATGTGAAATCTAACTAAAAATGACTTGGTCTCAATGACTTGCATGGTGGGCAGCATGAATCTCTGCTCCCAGCAATAATAATTTATTGAGAGCTTTCGATGGGAAAGTCTCAGTTTTAAGAGCTTTAGATATTTAATGCACCTAAATGCAAGGTCGGTTACTGGGACTAACAACAAAAGACAGGAAGTTAAAAAACGCTTGGCCTTCTCTGCCAAGATCCCTTAAGGGTAACTAGCAGTAAAAATGGCTAGCCTGGAGACATGGAAATGCAATCATCTCCTTTAATTCTCCTCAGCGGTTGGGGGCAGGGGAGCGGGTCAGCACACTCTTAAAGCGCCTGCAGGCTCACAGAGCCCTGTGGGGCTGGTGGCGCGGAAGTTAAGAGCTAATGCCACTTGATGGCGACAAGCGACACTCTGGCTTTCCCGGAGTAGTCTCTATGGTATTCTTCCCAGCCCACCCGCCCCTTGGGCAGCGGCAGTCACGTGTCAGGCTCTGGGTTTACGACAGGTGCTCACGTGATCCTGGCCTGCAGTCGGGTGGCTGCGGTGAGGTACCTGGGATCCTGAAGGGCGGGCGGTTAGGTCGTTACCGCCGCCGCCGCTGGCGGACTAAACCGGGCGGCCAGGAGCGAGCAACCTGGCGGCTGAGGCGTTCACCGCATAGTGCCTACGGCACCGGGTCATCTCTTTCTGCGACCTCCGCCTTCGCGGTCCCCACCTTTTTGAGGGCGAAATCACTTTTGGGTTTCGAGACCTTGCGGCGTGAGGCCCCAAATCGGGGAGACTCCCCAATTTACCTGCCTTTTCCTCTATTCCTCCATCTCTTCCTTTGCACCACTGAATCACTTGGTTTTTGGCTGGCCTGCTTGGCGGTTCCTTGAGGCCAAGTTCGGGGCTGTAAAGGTAACGGTGGGGAAAGCGGCCCCCCAGTGGACAAAGGCAGAGGCAAGAATAGAGCAGGCCTGAGGGCCGCAGTCAATGAGAATAGGCAGTTGAGGGGGTGAACGAGAAAAAAAGAGTACTGCGGATTTAGAAGGGACTGGAAAGGACTTGTTGCACGATGGAAGAATCTGACTCTGAGAAAAAGATGGAGAAAGAGAATCTGGGGCCGCGAATGGATCCTCCACTAGGGGAACCGGAAGGCTCGCTTGGGTGGGTGAAGGGTATTGTGTCAAACCTGGAAGGGAGGGTGTTTGAACTGAAGAGTATTGTGAATTAGAACACCCCACCCCCATGATAAATTGCATGATAAACTGCTTTGGTTTATCAGTAGGGTTGATTGATATACTTTTGACAACATAATAAACTGAAAAAGGGACTGGTGCTAATTGGGCCGTCAGCCCTTGGGATGGGGCATGTGGGTGTTCTAATTGAGACGGTTCCACGTTGCTTTGAATTATCAATAAAAGGCGATTAGATCTCACCATGTAAGAGATAAAAGGACTAGCATTTCTTAGAGACCAGTGGCTTACAGTGTTTTCTGTGCCAATTTGTACCTGAATTATATGTATTTTGTGCCATTAATGAGTGACATACATCTTGGAAGACTGCCAAGGTTCCAAGGATGCTTCCAGATTTTAAAAATAGAAAGTCGAATTTTAAAAAATATAAGATTTGATATATAATATTTAAATATGAAAATGTTCTTTGACTTATTACACCACCTATATATGTTGTTGATCATTTTTTTAAGATGAGGAAAAGTCAAATTTTAATAACTCATTTATATTCCTAGGAGCTGTCACCAGAGCTTGTAGTTAGGGGACAAGAGCATGAACCCAGTTTTGTAGTTTATGAGGGCTGTTACTCTACTGAGGTTCCCTACACAGCTGCATTCACCTGTTGTATTAAACATGTTCTTTTGCTCCTGCACATTTATTTATATTTCTTTAATTTCAGTTTCTAAGGCAATTGGATCATGGGAACTCTTGTCTTTTGGTTTATATCTACAGGTGGGTGCTACCAAATACAGCCATGAAGAAAAAGGTAAGATGTGTTAGGTACATCAGAAACATGATGGTAAAGGTAAGAAATAGTCATTCAGGAACCATAGAGTGGATCTATACCATCTTTCCTGGACTATTGCAGGAACCTTCCTGATTCTTATTCACTGTGCTATTAGATTTTTTATTTTTCTAAAATATATAAATCTGAATGGGTGAATCCACATATACACCCACTATATAGGAGTCTGCCTGCACATTTATTTTCAACCCAAATCAAAATGTTACACTATAAGATCTTACATCAGTTCTCCAACTGGAATTGTCCACTCTTCCTTTTATGTTGTTATGGCTCTATGCCTCACATTGGGGTTTAGGCAGAATTCTTAAGAGTGCTTCAGTATCGTTTATGAAATGGTGATTTTACAAATCACCCATCTCATAGGTAGTTGTGAAATTTAAATGAATAAAATGCCTGTAGAGCACTTAGGGTCTAACATGGTTTAGCCTTATCAACAAGGATGCCTAAAAATACCAGAATTTTTTACATGATTAAAAACAAAATTTAGCTTAATTTAATCACTCCATGGTATATAAATGTAGCAAAATATCATGTTGTGCCCCAGAAATATATACAGTTAACTGTTTCTCAGTTAAAATATTTTTTAAATAACAGAAAAGCCCTTTTTGTATAGATTTTTGGCTGGCTCAGTAGTGAAATTTTCTTACTTAGATAAAGTTACACAGAGAATGTGTTAGATTGAGTGTAGTACAAACCTGAGTGCAGTACATTTTCATTAATACTCCTTACATTTGTAATCAGAAATTTTTATAAAATATCTGTGATTGAAAGTAAAATGTGTATCCATTACATTTGAAAAGCAAGGTAATTGGAACAGTATTTTATAAATTTTAGATTTGAAAGGACTCTAAAAAGTCATTTTATCCAATTCCCTTCAAATGCAAGAATATATGACATTCTTGACAGGTATTTTTCTCTCTCTGTTAATGCTAACATTGATAACAAAGTTATTTACCTTCATAAGGCCACAATTTCCACTGGAAACTTCTTCATTGTTAGAAGCTCTCCTTTTTATCTTTGTTTTTGAAGCTTGTTTATTCTTTGAAGAACATCATTTGAGCATTTATCATGTTAGGCACTGGAGATATAAATGGGACTCTCCCTGCCCTTTGGGAACTTAGAGTCTTGTGAGAATCAGGCTGAAAAGTGAGTAACTGCAATACATTATGTCCTTTGCAATGATAAAACAGTTTAATTGGGAGACTGAGATAAGACACCTAAGTCAGCCTAGGGCTTTAGGGTCAGAGAATCTTCTTGAGCAGATGATTACTAAACCAAGTGACATTTAGTCGAAAGAAGAATAAAGAATGGAACATTGCTGGGAGAGAGTACAGTATAAAACAGAGACATAGAAGCAAGACTTTGTGGAGGGCTGGTAACAGAGACTATAAGCTGTTCTCAGTTCAGTTTGGCTGGTTGCTAAAAGTTCTAGCTCAGATGGACAGGAGATGAAGATAGTATAGTAGATAGGCTAGAGCTTATATATAGTTTAAAGCCTTAATCCTGTAGGTCATGGGAAATTTATAAAAAGAAGAGACAGAGGGCTGGGGTAGAGCACTTGCCTAGCATGTGTGAGGCACTGGATTGAATCCTCAGTATCACATAAAAATAAAATAAAGATATTGTGTCCACCTATAACTAAAAAATAAATATTAAAAAAAGAGAGAGTAATTAGTGAAACAAAATCATAGAGGGAAGTAGAAGGGAAAAGTTCAAGTGCTCCAGAGAGGTAGAAGAATTGACCTTGAGCTGGAGGAGGAAGAAATTTTAATTATGCTAAATCCCCTGCTAAGTAGTTCAGTGCATAAAACATTAGATTATAGGAGAATCGGGTTTAATTTCCTCTCGAGATGGTATTTTTCTAACCTAGTTCTAAGAATATTACATATTAATAACATAAATTCAGCTGGGTGCTTTGGCCCACACCTGTAATTAGTGACTTGGGAAGCTGAGGCAAAAGGATCACATGTTTGAAGTCAGCCTGGGCAACTTAATGAGACCCTGTCTCAAAAAATAAATTTTAAAAAGGGACAGAATGGGGGCTGGGGCTGTGACTCAGTGGTAGAGCACTCGCCTAGCATGTGCGAGGCACTGAGTTTGATCCTCAGCACCACATAAAAATAAATAAATTAAATAAAGGTATAAAAAAGGGACAGAATGTAAAGTGGTAAAGAACCCTTTGGGTTTGATCCCCATTACCACAGAACAAACAAAAAACATAAAATCACTGTAGTTCTGTAGCCAAAAGGATGTGTGACCCGTGACAGATAAGCACCTGGCTTCTGGAATGCTAGATATATCTGCATTCACCATTGGTTGGGGAACAGTTTTGTTAGTTACAAGTATCTACACCATATTGTTGATACCGTTATTTCATTAAAATGCCAAATACAGGAGAGAAATAGGTCCTGTTACACTAGATTTACTCCAGATTGTTAACATTTTTCTTTCTTTTTTAGGTGCTGTTGATGGGTAAAAGTGGGTCTGGTAAGACCAGCATGAGGTCTATTATCTTTGCAAATTATATTGCCAGAGACACACGTCGGCTTGGTGCAACAAGTAAGATGTTTTATCTTATTGTAAAGTGAGGTGATCTTAACTATTAATCTGCATAACACACTTGGTTGCATAGCTTGGGAATGCAGAGGTTGAAGGATTTTTGGAGCATGTTCCCCTTTTTGCATTTCTCCTCAGAGAAATGTGGCCTAATTCTGACTCTTACTGCTCACTCTCTTGGAAGGCTTTTTTTGCTTTCTAGTTTGCTTATAAAGTGGGATGCCCTCTTCCAACTTCTTGCTTATCCTGCTATTTCTTAACCAGCATAGGGTCCTTTGTGTTTGTTTGTTTTGGGGGAAGAGTGTTTGTTTTTAATTGTTATTGTACAAAGGGAAATTGTTAGGTATTAAGAAGCATAATTAAAATCCAAAATTTTTTGAAGCTGTAGTTAGTCCTTGTCCTCATTCAAAGGTAAACTACAGGGATGGGAAGAATGGAAATTAACCTGATATTCTCTTCCTAGATACACATAGATGGTCTCACTGGAGTTTTCTATTCTGACATGGGAAATATCTTATTGCTCTTTATGGTTTAAATGTTAGTATAGACTTGCTGGGTTGCCATGGCTACCAGGCCAGTGTATCTAGGATCCTAGGAGAGCCCTTCTGTCTGTGAGCTGCAGTGTCATTTCATTCTGTGGCATCCAAGCATTTCTGGATTCTTCCTTCCTTGGTCTTTGACTTCCAAATGAAGGAGGCATTACATACCTGACCTTTAAATATTCCTGATCTGTGTTTCTAGCATCTTGAATGCTTTTAGGGATAAGCCACCCATAAGAATAGTGTCTCACTCTGGTTTCAAGAATAGTAAACATCTTTTAAACACATTATTGTCCAGATTCTGAGATACAAAGGAGAAGAAAACCTTATTTCTGTACTTATAGGGCTTGGAGTATAGTATTCACTTTCATAATTGGGGCAGGTTTGATGACTACAAAGCTGTCTCTTAAGCAGACATCCAAATCTATTTTCCCTCATTTCCATTAGCTGGTTTTCTTTCTGTTCTTGTAAGCTTTACAAATGTTTGAAAATGTTCAGTGTCTCAGTTTATCCTAGTCATCCCCTGCCTCCCAAATCTTGTCTTTCTTAAGTTAAACACTCTAGTTCCTCCATCTATTCCTCATTTGACATAATTTGGAAGTATTTTTAAGGATTTGTTCAAACTTATTTACATTTTTCTTATGCAGTTGCGGTCTGATCAGGGCAGAGTAGGCCTATTACATCTCTTATTCTGGATATTACATTGCTATTAGTAACAGAGTAACCCCCATCTTCTTTTATGGAATGACCTTCATTACACCGAGTCATACTAAAAAGCCCCAGTTCCTCTTCAGACATATTGTTATTAAAACATATCATTCTGGGTCTTGTGCAGTTAATATTTTGAACCTAAGTATAAATGCTTATTACTAAATTTTGCTTTATCCCATGATATATTTCTGCACCCTGTGTATGTTAACTGTAAAATTCAAAACAAGTTACTGTCTCTCTGATCTGTGTTCTTCGTTTCCTTATCTATAGTAAAGGGTTTGGATCCTATGTTCATTGTTACTCTCTCGTATATTATCTATCCTTCCAGCCTTATGCAGTTTGTACATTTGATGAGTATGTCATTTGGTTTCGGTATTGGTCAAAAATTTTGGACAAGATATTGTTCAATGGCCTGTTGTACCTATATCTGGCTTCTGGAAAATCTGTCTATCCATCCACATTTCTTTCTATCTTGATTTGATAGATTTTGAAATTTTTCATTTCTTCCAAGTTATATCTAGGCCTGGAACCTATATGATTTCAGTAGATTAAAGGAAGCAAATGTTTATTGAACAACTGTTATTTGCCAGGCTTTTGTATTCTGTTTTATTTGTGTTAGTCCTCATATTAACTTTATTCTAATAGATAACAAAAGTACAACTTAAAAATTAATTTCACTTAGCTAGTAAACATTAGAGCTGGAATACCAATCTGTGCTCAACTTCTGTTTATTATATCACAATCTATGAACACTACTCTGAACAATTCCTGGCAGACTCCTTTTTCTTTGTGTTTAAAATTCTGCACAGTTTGTTGAAGAACCCCTTTCTAGTCCCAGTGATGTTTCTAATTTTAACTGATCAGCAGAGTTGATTTATTATTGAATCCAATGAACAGACTCACAACCAAAATTTTGGAACTACTCAAACTGCTAAAGTAATTTCAACATAATCTAACAGCATTATTATGAACAGAATGTTGCAAATTGTGTGGATCCTATTCACTAAAGTAGGCCATTTATTAAATGGGTAATTTTCTGAAACTTCCCTGTGTGTTAGGCACTGTGAATGGTCTCTTGTCCTTAAGGATATCTCAAGTGGGAGCTTTTATTAATATACTTTGTTAGCAATTACTGTATCTCCTTAAAGGTAGTAAAAGTATACTTAAAAATATGTTGGCTTTAATGCTTTAGCATATCATCATTAGCTAGTTTGTTATTATTGAAGAAAGGTCTGTTTTATTGCTAAATATATAGACTAGTTCAAGATTCCTATAGTGCATTGCTTTTTACTTGATGTTCCTTTTATGTAGTTGCTAATTTCTTTAAAAGTAGCAAAAGAGTACTTCTTTTAAAATTTACATTGACTTTAATGTTTTAGTGTTTTCCTAGTTTGTCATTTCTTGAAAAAGTCCAGTTTTATTTTGTTAAGTTTAGAGCCTACTGTGTTTGGAAATTTGAAGTAAGGATACAGAATGATGATGTTATTAATTTATTAAGGGGGATGTTAAAATGTGTTTGTTGGAATAGTAAATTTGTCAATAAAAATATGATTATGAAGTATTTTAGTCTCAAACACTGTTGACAGCTCCAAGATTTCCTACCTTCTCAAAATTCTCTTTTCTCTGGGCTTTTATTTAATGCTTTATTACCCTGGTTTTCTTCTTTTATCTTTAACCATTCCTCCCTACTTTTAAAAAAGATAATCTTTATCATAATGTTTTCTTCTTTCTGCCCCGTAAGTGTATGCAATTCCCCAAAGCTCTGTTTTTGCTTCTTTTCGGTTTCTCATAACATCAGGACAGGAAGATTAGCAGAGCCAAAGGGCCAAGAACGTAAGAGGGAAGCAGAAAATGGGGGTTAGATCATCCTGAGGTTATCCTCTGGCCCCTTTTTTCCAGGTGTATGCAATCATGCATACTCAGAATGACATGTTCTTTTTCTTTTAAAAGAATGAAATAAAATATACATTTTGGAGAGATTGCTCTATCTATAATATGGAATGTAGATCAGAGGGAGGCAAGGATAGAAACAAATTGACTAGTTAGGAAACTATTTTAGTAAACTAGGTAAGAGATGACTGCTTGATTTGGGTGTTGGTAGTGGATACGTTGAGAAGCTAATGGATTTGGGGTATATTAAAGAGGTGGAGTCAAGAGGACTTGCTGGTAGACCTGGGGAGAATGGTGAGGGAATGAGTGAACTGAAAGATGAAACTAAGGTTTTGTGATAGGCAACTGATTGAATTTACTGAGAGATAAAAGACTGAAAAAAGAATTGATGGGGGGAAGACAGGGGACATGACTTAATCTGGATATGTTGAGTTTGGGATACTTGTGGTTTATTCAAATGGAAATGCACTGTGTGAGTCAGAAAGGTAGGAGAGAAATCTGTACTGAAGCTTCTTTTTTATGAATTATCAATATCCAAATTGTATACAAAATAATATGAATATATTAACTTACTTTGGGGAAGAATACATAGATGAGAAAGGTGACCAAGAATGGAGACCTGAAGAAATCCAACATTTAAGGGACAGAAAGAAGAATAGGAGCCTGTGAGGGAGGATCTTTCAGAGAGTTTGTAGGTATATCAGAGACCAAGAAAAGAGATTTTTTTTTGAGAAGAAGAGTAGTCAACAGTGTCATGCTGCAGAAAGTAAGACAAGGACTAAAACGTCCACTGGATTTGGTAATGGGGCCATTGGTCACTTGATGAGAACAAATTCTATCATATGGGAGTAGAAACTAGATTTCTTTCCCATTTGCCCCATATCTTAAAAGTCACTGAATCCTGTCACTTCTTTTGTTATTGTCTTTCCCTTTCTCAGTAGCACTTCTTTCCATTTTTTTTTAGTACTAGACCGTATACATAGTCTTCAAATTAATAGCAGTTTGAGCACCTACTCTCTCGTAGACTCTGTTGGAAATACAAAGACATGTAAGATATGATTCCTTTTCCAAGGAGGGGGAAGTAAAGGGGAGAAGGGAAGTAGTTTGAGCACTTACTATGTGCCAGGCACTTCATATATGATAACCCGTTGAATCCTCACAGCTATTCTGTGAGGTCAGTACTATGCCCCTTCTTTCTTTTTAAATAGAAATGGAAGCTAATACTCAGAACTTAAGTGACTTGCCCAAAGTCACAGAGTTGTAGAGCTGGTATTTGAACTCAGATCTGTTTGGCTCCAAAGCTTATATGCTTTACCTTTTAATGCTTTGCTATCTATGATCTAGTTTATGAGAACGTAAAATTGCCCAAAAGTTAGATAATACTCAATTTAAGCAACAGCTTTGAGATAGTCAAAGAAGAAATGCCATAATAACATTTGACTATCATATAAATTATATAGATAATAATTTCTAGACTTGGAGTACTTTCCAGTATAAATATTTTCATTATTCCTCCTTGGGATTTTTAGTGCCTGGCAGAGAGTAGATGCTTAATAAATGTTTGAATGAATTTAGAGGGAGAAATGACGGTAAGTGGGGTGAGCTAGGCAGGGCTTTTAGAGGAGTGGGATTTAGTTTGGGTCTTGAAAGATGAATATAACTTTGAAAGAAAGATGGGGTGGACTTTCCAGGCAGAAGGACAGAGTAGGTGAAGGATAGCGGGGAGGGAAGTGTAAGGCAGAGGTCGCAAACAGGCAGCCTGTGTGCTAGATAAGGCCTATAGACAAATTTTGTTTGGCTTGTCCATTGTTTTAGAAAAAATTGGAATTAGTTATCACATGTCAAAGTTTTCATAAAAATCTGAATTTCCCACTGCTATTGAAAAATTGAAAGATCTGGCAAACCTGAGCCAACATTCTTGCAAGAGCTCAGTAACTGCTGCCCATTCTACTGGGTGGATGTTTATCCTCTATATGTGGCCAACTTTGATTGTATGTTTACTGGCCTGGCCCCTATTAGCAAGTTTGCGACCCCTGATGTAAGGTGTGTTGGGGTTGGGGAGGTAGTGGGGTTTGGGAGGACTGTGAATAAGCCAAATTGGGCTGGAATGAAAGGTTTTATTAATGTGAATTATTGGGGAATATATAGGTAGATTGGAAGCCAAATTGTGAAGGACCTTGACTGTCCCCCTTTAGGGACGGAGGAGCCATTGAAAGTATTTGAATGGGGAGTGACATGTTCAAAGTAGTGTTAAGAAGATGAGCCTGACAGTAGCCTATAGGACGATGTAAAATGGGTAAGGTTTTTCTGGTAGGGAGTTCAGTTATGGATCTCTTGTAGCAGTGTTCGCATGAGATGATAATGGAATTTAGAGATTACAAAGAACTAGCAATGAATTGAATGAGAACCTAGGAGACACAATAGGGGGAAAAGTAGAGTCATTAACTGAAAAGGAATCAAGATAGGAGTTAGTTTGGTTATGTTTTATGTTTGTTTTGTGTTCCGTTTTTGTTATTGTTGTTTTACTTTTTCATGGGGGAAGTTGGTGAGGGCAGGTGGGACAGGGAAGATCTATTAAATGGTATATGTCGCTGTCTTATATGTGGAAATTTAACATTGGTAGTATAATTGGAGAGTGTTTCTACTCTGAGTACTAAACTACTAAAAAGTAAAATGACTTACATAAGAGCCAATTCTGTAGCTCAGGGTAGTTTAGGTGCCCACCTTGCCACTAAACCACATTACTAAGCTGAAAATCACCTTCTTGTTGTGGCTTTGAGCATTTCACTCCACTTTGGTCCTTCTAAATTCCATGGGTTAGTGCTTTGCTTATTTTGAATTTCACCTTGCATGCTGCAATTATTAGATTTGTCATACTTGTCTTCCAGTTGATGTAGAACATTCTCATGTTCGATTTCTGGGAAACCTGGTATTGAACCTGTGGGATTGTGGTGGGTAAGTACCATCATCTACTTACTTTTTTTGTAAAGCCAATGGCAGTAACCATGGCTTCTAGTATAATCAGTATGACAAATATACCTACAATAACTGTTATTTATAATAGATACATTGGATAGAATTATTTCATACTTGGTACTTGATTAAATAAAGATCTCTGATTTTTGTTAATTGTGGACGTGCCTTCTGTATGTGACATGTTTAAGTATCTCTAACACAAACTTCACCTAGATATGTGTAGTATAGGTTAAGCATTCTCTATTTTGCAGGGGCATAAATTGGGTTTCTTTTGAGGTGGACACAAATTAGATGATTTGACACAAGTGCCAAGCTTTTAGCTACCACACCATAATAATTTGTTCTTAATAATTTAAAAAATTATCTCCAGGCAATCTAAGCACTATAGATCAAACTCTGAGCATGTACAATCTGGCTGAGTTACACACTGTTGGAAAGTAGGAGACAGCTCTTCTCATGACCAATGCACTCACCAAAAAAAAAAAAAAAAAAAAATTTTCATCACAAATTCACACACTCACTGTGCTTCTATGCCAATGTTCAGTGCTACTCTTTGGCCATTTATATCTCTGATATGAAGCAGCAGTATGTAGTGCACAGTGGTTAGGAATATAGGTACTGGAGTTAGGTTGGGGTTTATATTTCAGCTTTGTTAGCTGTTTTATCTTGGGTAAATCATTTAAACTCTGAGCCACAGTTTCTGGTACAAAATTAATAGTAATGGTACCAACTCAGGGTTATTTTGATAATTGAGATTTTATATAAAAATACATACCACAGTGTCTCACAAAATAAGTAGATATTATTGTCAGCTCTGTTTCACAGGCCTTAGTATAAAACCAAATAAAGAATAGGAGCTTAGTGAATATTTGTTGAAAGGGTAATGTGATAGCCAAATACTATCTAAGAAAATGATTTCATTCCTGTTAGCAAATGGATCACTTAACATCCTAGCAGCTCTCTCCATATAATCCTTACTCATTGTCATTATTTCCAGTTCTCTAGTCTGTGTAAAGATATTAGTCCAAGTCCCTTGCTTTAAGATATAATCTTCCAAGGTCAAGTAGCTTATTAATAGCAAGATGCAGAACTAGAACCTAGATTCATATCCCACTCCCACATCCCCTGCTACACAATGGTACTATTTTCTGCTGTCTAGCTATTGACTGAGGACTTCTTGGGAAGTGGCATACAGCGTAAGAAGCAAAGACCAACATTCTTCTTAAAAATTATCATTACAGTTATTTTCATATAGTTTAGAATATTTGACTATTGAGTTCTTCATTCAGAACAATTTCATTGAGCATCTGACACTCCTTTAAAATCTGAGAAACTGAGGAATAGTACCAAACATGGTTCTTGTCTTGCTGTCTAAGGAAATGAATGTCATTAATTAAAGACCCATATAAGTATGTATAATGTCATACTTGTAAATGTTGGCAATGAGAGTGATGTATTGGTAAATGAGGCTATGGTAAGTACATTGGCTCAAATCAGGGATGTCAGGGAAAGCCATACTTTGTATGAGGAAATATGGATTGAATTGAAACCTAAAAGAACAAGCAAGAATTAATTCGATGAAAAAGCATGGGAGTAGTATCAGAGACAGAGTGAGCAGCATGTATAAAGGCCCCATGGTGGATAAACCATGGCCCACTTGAACTGGGAAAGGGTCTATGTGTATAGAGCACCAAAAGAGGAGCAGAGGGTCATGCAAGTTGTGTCTCAAGAGGTAAGGTAAAGGGACTGGGGATATAGCTCAGTTGGTAGAGTGCTTGCCTTGCATGTACAAGGCCCTGGATTCAATCCCTAGCACCACACACACACAAAAAGAGGTAAGGTAAGACCAGAATTATTTGCTATTGTTTGCCCTATAAATTGTAGCCTTAAGATTATCTTTTTCATTGATGAAGCTTGAACTGAGGACTTGCTTACTATCTATTTTTCCTACCAGACAAGACACCTTCATGGAAAATTATTTCACTAGCCAACGGGACAACATCTTCCGAAATGTGGAGGTTCTGATTTATGTCTTTGATGTGGAGAGCCGCGAACTTGAAAAGGACATGCACTATTATCAGTCATGCCTGGAAGCCATTCTCCAGAACTCTCCAGATGCCAAAATTTTTTGCTTGGTTCACAAAATGGATCTGGTACAGGAGGATCAACGGGACCTGGTAAGAAATGGAACGGGTGCTACACAAATTTGTACCATACTCTTTTCAGCAAAAAAGTTCTCAGAATTAAGCTTTCAAACTAAAATCTTATCATTTGTTTTAAGAAAACATTCTTAAAACATTTTTTCATGGTAAGAGAAATGTGATATTCAATTAGCAAATAAATTTTAGAATTAGGTAAGGAATCTGACCATGTGACATCACTAAGCAGCCTTTATTTTTAAAATGTTTATTGCTCCATGGTTTACTGTCAAGCCTAGAGACCCACCAAGAATGAGAGGAAGAAAGGTTGCTGCTGTCACTGGGTTGACATAGAAACTGGTAGTTACTAGTTCAGGTGTCAACCATACTGTTAGGCTCTATGCCAGGTTCTTCATAATTGCACTGACATAGTATGTTTCTCTTCTTTTCTAGTACAAATGACTTAGTACTAGAGAAGACACGGTAGGAGGTGAAGTCACCAAGATGGTATAGTAGGAAATATCAGCCTTCATCCCCTCATGTTAAAAAAATGTAGGTAACTACCTATAAACTAGTATAGCCTAGAGAGGGATCAAAGACCCATCAGAGAAAAAAAAAATTAAGTAGAAGGCATAAAATCCTACATAGTTTTGAGACTCCAGAACTGGCAGATCAAAAACATAGTCTAGTTCTAGTTCACTTAATATAGAAGAATTAGATTTGTAAGGTCTGAAGTGAAAGAGAAGATCCCCCTCTATTTCTTAAGGTATAACTAAGGAAAGCAGTTTTAGAATATACTAGTCATATAGAAGAATACAATTCTTCCTTAGGTTGTAATGTTAAGAGTTTAAGTCTAAAGGAGTTTGGGTAATAGCTATGGCAAGGAATACTTTTTTCCATGACTATTTACAGGATTGCCTCTACTATTCAAATGTTTCTAGATTATTTTGCAGGCTTTCAAAAACCATTTGACAAGGTTCTGCCTTTGACTCAGAACTGTACTTTTGAATATCCAGTAGTTTTTTAAACTCTTTCCCCTTCTCCATCTCCCAGAAAACTATGTATATAAGTATGGGTCCTGCCAGGCACAGTGGCACTCACTTGTAATCCCAGCAACTCTGAAAGCTAGGGCAGAAAGATTGCAAGTTTGATACTAGCCTCAACAACTTAGCAAGACCCTACAAAACTTAGCAATACCCTTTCTCAAAATTTAAAAAATGAAAAGGGCTGGGAATGCGACTCAGTGGTTGTTTTAGTCAGCTTTTTCACTGCTGTGACTAAAAGATCTGACCAGAAAAATTGTAGAGGAGGAGAAGTTTATTTGAGGGCTCACAGTTTCAGAAATCTTAGTTTATAGAAGGCCGGCTCCATTCTTTGGGGCTTGAGGTGAGGCTGAACATTCATGGCAGAGTGTGTGGCATAGGGAAGCAGCTCATATGAGAACAGGAAGACTCCACTTTTCAGATACAGATATATACACCAAAGCTATGCCCTAATTCCCACCTCCTGCAGCCATACCCTACCATTTCAGTTACCACTCAGTGAATTCCTATCAGGGGATTAAATCACTGATTGGGTTAAGACTATTATAACCCAATCATTTCTCCTCTGAGCCTTCTTGCATTGTCTCACACATGAGCTTTTGGGGGACACCTCACATGCAAACCATAACAGTGGTAAAGCACCCCTGGCTTAAATCCCCAGTACAAAAAAAAGTATGGGTCCTGAGTTGGTGAAGCTTTAAAAATAATTTCAATCCTTAGCCAAAATTACAATTAAATCTAGAACATTTCAATAAATGAGCTCCTTATGAATGTTTCAATCTCTTATAATTTTGAATTAGATTTTTTCGTATGACTATCCCCTAAAGATATATTAATATTCTTTAGTGGATTTTAAGCTTAATATCTTTAATTTCATTAAAGATTTAAAATTGGAAGTTTTAAAGTACAAATAATTAAGTGCTTCTCAAAATACAAAGTTCCGTTAAGATTTATTTCCCTACATGTGTGTGAATGTTGTGGTTTTCCAGAGAAACAGAGGCAATGAGATATGTTTGTATATAAAGAGACAGAAAGAGATGAGGGAAGTATTTATTTAAGTAATAGGCTCCAGTGAATGTGGAGGCTGGCAGTTCTGAAATCTTGAGAGCAGGTCCTTAGGCTAGAGACCCAGGAAAAACAGTCAATGTTGCAGTTTAAGGCAGAAGGCAATGTGAGGGTAGGTTCCCCTCTTCCTTATAATATCAGTCTTTTTCTCTAAATGTCTTATAGATAAGGCCCACCCACATTATGGAGGGTAATCTGTTTTACCCAAAGTCTACTGAATTAAATGATAATCTCATCTAAAAGTACTTTCACAGTGACATCTAGGCTGCTGTTTTACCCAGTGTTGAGTACTATGGCCTAGTCATGTTAACAAAAAAAAAAAAAAAAAACTAACCATTATAGTCCACCCTTTTCAACTAGGCACTCACACATTTTCTAAAAGCATAATTAATTTCCAAATAAATATAATAAAACGATTATAATTCCACATAACTTGATACAACTTTTCTACATACAACTAGAAATATACTCTTTCCAGATAAGTCCTTGGGTAATGTTTATTCTTCTACTTTCTATCCTATAACTTAAATATTACAATGTAAATAGTACTTAAAATAATATTGATATAAAGTTTATACATCATATGTTCATGATAAACGGATAAAAGAAAGACATGCTTAGTATATATCCACTTATATATATTCATAACAAAATCAAGGAAGAAATACTCATGACAGTTATAATTCTCATTTACAATGTACTCACATGATCTTGGCTGGTATTTATAACTGCCTTCTTCAATTCTGGATTGCCTTTGCACCTCAGCCGGTTGTATTTCTTTACTGGTAGGATGACCCTAAAACCATTAGTAGACCTAATGGTCTAGGCCATTAGTAGACCTGCCTGAATTGGGTAGTTGTGGTTTTCCATTACTTTAATTACAAGGTATGATATTGTTAATAGATACCCTGAGGGCTCTCTTTTATTTTTGACATACTTTTCCCAAACTCCATTGTGAAATATAGTCCAGATTCCCCTATGATAGTTAGGATCAGTCACCCCAGAGAGCACAGGAAGTCCCTTTTTTGCCAATTCATTTAGAGGCATGAGGACCCCAAAGTAGCTGGTGGCAGTTTTAATCTCTAGTTCAGTTGAATTATTGTTATATTTCCTGGCATACTCATTCCTGCCTTTGGAACTGAGACCTTTAGGCCAGCAGAGTATAAAGTCATAGAGACAAGAAACAAAAACTTTGTCCTTTACCCTTAGTAATGGCTAGTGCATTACTATGGGTGATAATAAGTGGTGCCACTCCCATTACCACTCTGAATCCTGGAGCCATGAATCCTCACTGTGGTAGAAAAAGCAGCAAACATTGGATGCTGAATGAGAGCATATAGCCTCCCAGACAGCCTTGTCCCAGCCCTATAAATTTTTGCCACCTAACTGAGCTTTCAAAAGCCCACTCTATCATTCTGTCAAGCCAGCTGCATTAGGATGGTTGGGAACATGATAAGAACAATAAAGTCTGGGCCCATTGCTTTATTTTATTTGCTGTGGAGGAAGTTCCTTGATTAGAAGCAATATCATGTGCCATACCATGATAGTGGATGAAGCATTCTAAATTCACAGATAGTAGTTTTGGTAGAAGTACTGTATAAAGGGAAGGTGAATCAATATCCAGAATTAAGTGTCTATTCCAATAAGTGTAGAATGCTGCCCCTTGCATGATGGAAGCAGACCATTATAATCAAGTCATCATCATATAATTGCCTGTTCACCTGGAGGACTGGTGTGTATTTTGGATTCAGTGTTGGTCTCTGCTGATGACAGATTGGGCACCCATCAGTGGCCACAGCCAGGACAGCCTTGGTGAGTGAAAGTCTATGTTGCTGAGCCCACATATTACTTTTAACCCTTTCACCATGTCCATTTAGTTTCCTGAACTCATTGAGGTGGATAAAGATACATACTAACTGGTATCCACAGAACAGGTCATCCTATCCACTTGAACATTAAAATCCTCTTTTATTGAGGTTACCCTTTGGTGGGTATTCACCTGAGACACAGATATCTTCACAATTTTTTTTTCTATTGGAAGAGATTTATCTATATACCTCTTCCATTTTTCCAGATATGTTCCTTCTAAGTCCCTGACCATCCAGCAAACCAATGGCTACAGCTCATGAGTCATAGCTGTATATCTGGCCATTTCTCCTTCCAAGCAGTGTGAACAACCAGTTGCTCAAGGTTCTTTCCACTGGGAGGATTTCACCTTCAACACTTTCTTTTAGGGATGTTCCAGAAATGGGATACAGAGCTACAGCTGTTCACTTCTAGGTGGTGCCCATGTATCATGCAGAACCATCTATAGACCAGGCCCTAGTCTTCTCTTCCTCAAATGATTATACGGAATGCTCCATGAAGTCTTAGGTGCGGGCTGTAAGAAAAAGCAATGTAGCAGCAAAGGAGGACTTAAAATGTAACTTACTTATGCCCTCAAGACTTTCATGGGCTCAGTCTCACAAATATATGACTTTAACTTGGTGATGGAGAGCTGCTATACATGTCTGACATTATGGTTTGGTAGATTAAATAAATAACAACCAGTTTGTGATGAACAGCACAGTTCCCATGGTAACTTGGTAGCCTGTGGGACATGTTCAGTTTGTATGTACTATGGCCTAGTAATTGGCCAAGAGCTGTTTCTTGAAAGGAAAGTAATTATCTGTGGAGAATAGTAGGGCTTTGTTTCAGTACCCTAAATAGGCGCATTGCAGTTCACCAATAGTGGCCTGTAAAAGGCTCCAAACAGCTTCCCTATGTGCTCCTGACACTTAAAGCATCGTTGAATTTGTTGGACAATATGGTCTAAGAGCAGCTTGCACAGCTGCCTGGACCTGTCGCAGAGCTTTCATTGGTGCTGGGCCCCACTCAAAAGTAGCAGCTTATTTGGGTCACTCAGTAAATAAGCTAGAGTAATGCATCTAGAGTAATATTTTGCCTTCACAATCTACATAGGCCTATTAGATTATGTCCATTTCTCTTTTGTCCTTAAAAAGTAAAGGTAACAGACTTGGGTTGTGGCTCAGTGGTAGAGCGCTGCCTAGCATGTGTGAGGCACTGGGTTCAATCCTATGTACCACATAAAAATAAATAAATAAAATAAAGGTATAGTGTTGTCCATCTACAACTAAACATTTTTTTTTAAAGGTAGCATACTCCTGAATTTTTGTCACATTGCTTTTCAGCCTTCTGACATTCAAATGTCTTTCCAATAAGTCTGGTGTAACTACTTGCTCGCTGGGTTTGATCAGCATAATGTTATTAATGTGATGGACCAGTGTAGTATCTTGTAAAAGGAAAAGGTGACCAAGAGCCCTGTAAATTAAATTATAACATAGGACTAGAGAGTTGGTATCTCCCTCAGTAAGTCAGTGAAGGTGTTTTGCTGGCCTTGCTACCTAAGAGCAAATTGCTTCTGGTGGATTTTATGGGCAAGTCTGGAGAAAAAGGCATTTGTCAGAAAAATAGTTGCATATAGGTACCAGGGGATGTGTGAGTTTGCTCAAGGAATTGGGCCACATCTTTTACAACAGTTGAAATTATAATCACCTCCTGAGTAAGCTTATGGAAATCCATGTCCAAGAGCTAGCGGCCTTCTGTAGAGCTTGAAGAGGCAAAATGAGTTGGGATGTGGTGGGAATTGGTAACCTTGTATCTTTTAAGTCTTTTATGGTGGCAGTAATTTCCACAATCCCTTCAGGAATTCAGTATTGCTTTTGGTTTATTATTTTCCTAGGAAAAAGCAGTTCTAGTGGTTTTCACTTGACTTTTCCTGCCATAATAGCCATCACACCACAGATAAGGGAACCAATGTGGAGATTCAGTCAGTTGCCTGAGTATGTCTGTTCCAAATATGTACTCTGGAATTGGGATATAACCACAGTATGGTTTGGGGAACCATGGGCCCACTGTGAGACAAACCTGAACTAAAACTTTATTGACCACTGTATTAGCATTCTCTATAGGAACAGAATCAACAGGAAGTATAATTATAAAAAAGGATTTATTAGGTTATCTTATGCCACCAGAAGCTGGATAGTCCACAATGGCCATCTGCAGGCTGGAGAGCTGGAAGAACCAGTAGCTGCACAGTCCATAGGATGAGCCCCAGAACAATCACTGACAGAGTCCACTTTGGAAGAGTGAAGAAAATAGAGTCCCATATCCTCAGATGATCATAGCAGTAGTCAAGAACCCATTTCAGAAGAATTGAGCTTGCATCTGCTGCTGCTTCCTTGTTCTTCCAACTTTTATTCCATCCAAGCCATCATCCTATTCGTTGGTGCTGCCCACATTTAGGGACGGTCTCCATTTCAGTTGGCTATACCACATGTCAATCCTTCCTAGACACATCCTCACTGACACACCCATAAACCCCTTAATCCTCAGCATCTCTTAATCCAAATATCCACCCCCTTGTCAACTTGATATCCAAATATGACTCTTTACATCATACTTAATCTCCAAATAAACACAACAAGGTTATAATTCCACCTAACATAACTATCCTTCCTACAACCGAATACACTAGTTCTTTCCCCAGAATAGAAGAATAAACAAAAACACTACTAATGTTAAGTCAATCAATATTACTTTACAGAATGAATAACAGGAGAGTAACAATTATTTCCTCTTAATGCATTTGTAAGTATGCCCAAACATATTCTTAGTGGAATAGGGAAGAATTGTCAATGGCAATTAAAATCCTCATTTCTGTAACTGGTCATGTGGCCATAGTTGGTATTTATGACTACATTCTTCTACTACCCATTCTGTATTTCCTCTACCTTCAGCAACTACCTCAGCGGTCTTGGTTCTTTACCTAGAGGTGTGACCCACACCTTCATTCCTGAAGGGTCTAAGACATTTGTCATCTTGTCTGGATTGGGTTGTTGTAGTTTCCCATTAATCTTAATAAGGGGACAGAGTAATACCAAGAGACACCCTAAGGGATCTCCTGCACTCCAGGAGTATGCTTCCTTATCTCCATTGTGGAGTAACAGTCCAATGTCCCCTTGATAATCTGGATCAATCATCCCCACCAGTACCATAACTCCTTTCATAGTCTGTTGACTCAGAGGCATGAGGAGCGCAAGTGTCCATGGTGAAGTCTTAACTTCCAGTTTAATGAAATCATTGTTGTATCTCCAGGCAGAAGCATTTCTCCTGAAAGTAAGACTTCTAAGCCTACACAACATAAGGTTGCAGGGAAGAAGCAAAAACTTTCCTTGTGGGTTACTAGGAGTAATGATGAATGAGTAGTACCATTCCTGTCTCACCCCTTGATTCCTGGACCTGTGAATTCTAGCAATAGGAGAGACAGTAACATATAATGGATGCTGATTCAGAGTGTTCTGAAGGTTCTGAAGAACCTTGCCCTAGCCCTGCAATGTATTACCACCTAACTGGTGCTGTAACTGCAACTTCAAGAGTCCGTTCCATCATTCTTTGAAACCAGCTGCTTCAGGATGGTGGGGAATATGGTAAGACCAGTGAATCCCATGAGCATGAGCCCATTGCCTCACTTCTTTGGCTGTGAAGTGAGTTCCTTGGTCCAAAGCAATGCTGTACAGAATTGCTGTACCAGCCACGTGTACTTAGGCATGAATGGCTTGATCTTTGAGACAAGCATATGCTACTGGCATGAAGAACCAGGTAGTATGATTATAAAAAGGGATTTATTAGGTTGGCTCATGTGACCAGAAGCTGGATAGTCCACAGTGGCCATCTGCAGGCTGGAGAGCTGGAAGAACCAGTAGCTGCACAGTCCAAGAGGCCAAAGCCTCAGAATAGGAGGGATCAACAGTGTAATCCTAGTCTGAGACTGAAGGCTTCTGGAGAATCACTGGCAGAGTCCACTTTGGAAGAGTGAAGAAGCTAGAGTCCCATATCCTCAGATGGTCACAGCAGCAGTCAAAAACCCGTTCCAGAAGAATTGAGCTTGCATCTGCTGCTGCTTCCTTGTTCTTCCAACTTTTATTCCATCCAAGCCATCATCCTATTGGTTGGTGCTGCCCATGCTTAGGGAGGGTCTCTGTTTTGGTTGGCTCTCTCACATGTCAGTCATTCTCTGACAGACCCATAAACTCCTTAATCCTCATCATCTCTTAATCCTATCAAGTTGACCACTACAACTACCAACTTTCCTACTCTTGACTAGTGGACTATAGTAATGTTTTGTGTCTCCTGGAATTTCAGAGCCAGTGCTCAGTCGTCCCCCAAAGGTTGGATCCTTTCCTTTTCCCCAAAGCACAGTTACCCTTGTAGAAGGTCTTAGGTTCATTTGGAGGAGGCAGGGAGGAAAAATAATAGTATAAACTTTGGGCAGTATAGTGGGGTCCTTCCTTACCTGGACCCACCCTTCTCTTTATTCAAGATGCTGTAGGTCTGTAAACTAATACAAGTCTATTGAGGGGTCCTGACTCTGTTCTTATGGTTCAAGTTAGATTTTGGACCACTTGACTTAGACTCTTCTACTTATATAGAAGAAGTGGGAATTTAGTAGATATCCCATCTATTTCACTTCTAAGTACCACCATGATCAACTAGCAAACACCATAGGTCTCAGTCAGATTACTCTGTCAGATTAGACCTACCTTGCATTTGGTGAGTGTCTCCACCTTGCTCCTACCACTTCAGGATCCAACTGCCACCATTGCATTTAGGTTCCCAAATTCAGTGGCAGCAGTTCCCACTGTCAGGTCTGGCCTACAGAGAAGAGTGATCAGAGCAGGGAAGGAAGCTGGGCTCCTCTCACAAATTTATTTCTCACAGTCATGGTGAAAGGTCTCTTCTGGCACCTCCCAAGATTGGTAAGTAGGTCTTAAATGACAAATCCATTTGAACATTCCAGTCTCCCTAAGCCTTTGGATACCTTCCCTTATATACTAATGCAGGTCAGGTATTTCAGCTTCACTTAGCATAGGCCATTTGGGGTTCATGTTTCAGCCAAGCAACCAAACCATTAGAACCCTAAGAGAGATGGTGATGGTAAGTCAGGTCTGTTGTAAGACAGCTACCTCAGGGGATATCATTACATTCCCCTGAGGCAAAGTAGGGTTAATTTTAAATCTCAATGTAGTGGCTGCTTCTATTTGCAAAGACTCATGAGAAGTTAGGAATTCAGTGTCCTAGTCTTCATTGAGATCTTCCCATATGACTCTTATTCCAACTTCTAGAATCCCATTCTTTCAGTCAGCACCCTAACAGATGATACCCTGTTTAATTAGGAATTAAATATGCATTGTGATTTATCCACTCACAGGATGAGATTCCAAGTTTAGTTTTCAGCTATCTCAGTTCTGCATCTATAGAGGGTATGGGTTTCTTCTAGGGTGAATATAGATAATTTGGGGTTATTTATATGGTGCTTAAACTGGGGATTGAAATTTATGAGCTCATTTTTTTTCTTTCTCTATTTGGTCCAGCACAATTAGTATAAGTCAGCCAATCTCATTACACACTCATTGTTTTGACAAAAAATATTCAAAGTTATATACATGGTCACCCTTGTACATATTTGATTAGAAGTATTCAGTGGTAGTATTTTATGTATCACTGTGAACTATTCACTGCTATCTTTACTACTGGAAATAGAGTTATTAACACCTTTAACTCTAATCATATTAAAGAAATGATTCCAGAAACCTCAAAAACCAATTGAGGAGACTCATCCTTAAAATTCTCTTCTAGAACCTATCAATGCTAAAATCTGAATTTTGGTTCTCCGGAATTACAGGACCAATAGAATGTGTGTTGGTGGGAAGGGTTATGGAAGTAGAGATATTTGAGAAAGGGAAGAAAGAAGAGTGATTTATTTTAAGGAGTTAGCTCACTCAATTTTAGAGACTATCCATGGAAAAGTTGATGTTGTACTTAAAGAGTTTGAAGGCATCCTGTAGGTAGAGCTCCATTTTTCTCAGTAGTGAAACTTTTTCTTTTACATTATGGAGGGCAATCTGCTTTACTCAAAGTCAACTTATTTAAAACTTCACCTCTTAAAAAAATACCATCACAACAACATCTGGATTGACGTTTGACCAAATACCTGGGTACTGCAGCCTAGTCACGTTGACACAAAAATTAACCATCATACACTTGCTCCCAATCCATCCACTCATGGAAAAATGGTTGTGTATAACAATTTTTTCCAATGTACATATGAGCATATATACATAGAAATATATCCAAGATTGGTAGATGTTTGTGGGGGGTTATATCTATATGTTGAAATACATACAGTGCATATGTAAATAATACATATAAATAGACATTTGAGAGAAATGTATATCAAAAGGTTAAATATTTTGATTTACAAAATCTTGATATGGGTATAACTCTTGAAATGCCCAGATTTAATGATTTGGAGTGTTAGATATTTTTTAAGATTCCTCTATATAATGAATTTTATTTTCTAATACAGTGCTCTCAACGTGTATAGAGCACACACAGTATAAGTCTAAATAATTATAGTAACCAGTAGCACTTTTACACGTGTCCTGAGATAATTTCTGCCATTCTAGCTTGTGAAATAAGGTACATATTCCAAATTCCTCTTAAGGAGCAAAAGCTTTTGATTAAAACATGTTGAAATAGTTACATCTTAGATTTTGCAATCAAAGAGGAGAACTGTTATATGCTGATCAGTATGTTGGACTGTTTAATTCAGATTTTTAAAGAGCGAGAAGAAGATCTGAGGCGTTTGTCTCGCCCATTGGAATGTTCTTGTTTCCGAACATCTATCTGGGATGAAACTCTCTATAAGGTGTGTATGTTTCCTGGGTTCTCTCATTTTAAGAGCATGAAAAAGAGCTAGAAGAATATTAACAAAATTGAAATATTTTAAACAATTTCATGATTTGTTGTACTAAAAAATGAAATAATCTGCAACAAATTGAAGAATACCAAACTTAACATTAACAGATTTTGGTTTTAATCCTACATTGGGTCGACATTGTTACCAAATCATATTGAATTAGCCAGTTTGGGTATGATTAATTTGATACTGACTTTGTGAAAGCAGAAACTTTACTCACTGGCCATCATATATTTTGAACTGTCATGGTCTCAATTCTAATTGGAGTTGTATCTTGTATACAGGTACCTCTATATGATATAAACTAGTCTACCTAAGTTTGGGTAGTAGTAGAAGAAAAATACTTAGTGGAGAGATTGGAGAAGGGAATCTTAGGACGAGACATGTTATTCCTAGAGTATAGTAGCTTCAACTTTCATGCCAGATTGGAGACCAACATTCTTTCAACCAGGATTGTTCCCCTTGCTGGAATGGATACCACACTGCTTGAAGTAATTATAGAGATTATAACAATAATTCTGTACGGATGAAGCTGAAATTACCTATTGGCACATAGGCTCCTGCTTCCTCCCTTTTTTCTACTGATCTATTGATTTAAGGACTGTCTCCTTTTGGATCCTCCTGTGGTCAGACCTTTCCTTCAGACTGCTTCTGGTATCCATTGACAAGTCTGACTCTTGAGTGGCAAAGGATCCTTCTCTGTCATTGATAGCTAGAGCCTCAGTATCAACTGCATCTGACAAGTGTCTACAACCAGAAGCACAGAAACCTGACTTGCCAAGGAGAAAAGCCATTGGACTTTAAAAATAGCCATTTTTTTAAACTAATTCACTTTTTTCCCCAATATTATGTTGACCCAGCCTCACTCTAATAACATCATTTTGAGATACCTGTCTAGGAAGTACTGTTCTAGATTAATATGGGCCGAATTTCTCTCAAAGCCTTATTCCCATAGAACAGGTAACCGTGAATAAGGATGGACATGACGCACTGATAAGAACCAACTGCGGTGTGAAGGATGACAATACATAACACGACCAAAGACAATTGGCTAATCACAACACTGCTGTGAGTGACAATGTCTCTGCTGTGGTTAGCTTTGGTGCCTTCTCCAAGGTAAATTCAGCAGTGACATTAACACCGACCTGGGAATTTGGAACCTGAACCCCTATGCCTAAGTAATAAAACTAAATGGATCAGAGACATGGCACTACTATCTCTTACATCAATGTTGCATAGAACTGACTTAAATTTTTATATTAAGTTTTATTCAACAAGCGCTCATTGCCTATCTACTTGATGCTGTTGCATACCCAGATGACTAAGATCAGATTCCTGCCGTCTAGTAGGGGAGAGAAGAAGAAAATACACCTAACCAGACAAATTGGAGTGAAAGTAAAGGAAGTATTATAATGGAAATACAAATAAAAGGGCCTTAAGAGACTAGAGGGAGGGTGTGGATAATTTCAACTGCTTACATTAGTCATACTCCTCTGGATGAAGTCAGTTTTAGGCAAACACAATGGACCTTTTGAAATTCTGTTGGATCAATAATTTTACACATGACAACAACCTTTGGGAATGATAATACCACTGGTTCTCTTGTAATGGTATATTACACCACTGAGGGGAGGAGCCATTTGTCCATGTGGCTCTGATATTTTCACAAAATTGATTCTTGGATATATGTTTTATATAGCATTATTAGGTTCTTATCTTTAAAGAAATTTGCACTGTTGGATTTAAATATTTGTCGAAGGTCTAGATTAGAAGCTTTTTAACACAGTAGTTCATATTTTGCTACTTTTTTTCCTAAGGCAACATAATGGCATTAAATCACCTGTTTAATTTTAATTATCAATGGAAAGAAGTTTCTCCAGTATTTCAAAAAAGTGTTTGAACTTAAAACTATTCAATTCAAGGATAAAAATCAAATATAGCTTCATTTTCTCATTTCATTTGTGTTATATTTAATGTCAGTATTTGTTTGGGATTTAATTGTCATCATGTTTTGCTGTTTATATGTGATGGTTTATAGTTTATTTACTCTTTTCAAAGGTCTGGGACTGGCTAACTGTTAGTAATATTACATTATGCTTCTGTTCTGTTAGGCTTGGTCCAGCATTGTTTATCAACTGATTCCCAATGTTCAGCAGCTGGAAATGAACTTAAGGAATTTTGCTGAAATTATTGAGGCTGATGAAGTACTTCTGTTTGAGAGAGCTACTTTTCTGGTAAGAACTTTTTGTTCTGAAGATATATTTCACACAGTACCTTCTATTCAGGAACAGAGAACAGCATGTTTCCCTTTTAGGAAGAACCTTTTTCTCTTGTGTCATTACTTCTGCATACTCAGCCCTATTTGTAAAGTAATATTGTTGACAAGTGATCTGAAAGAAGTCCTTTGGTGTTTAGCTCCTTTGTAACTAGTAAACCATAGGTTTTTGCAGGTATACCCTATTAGAGGGTTTAGATTATTTCTGCTAATAACCATTTATTTGTGATGAAGTATTCCTATTTTCTCTTGAATTTTATTATGAAATTTATTGTATTGTCCTTTTGAGATAACTCTCTTCCCTCCCTTTTCTCCAAAAGGCTAAGGTGAAAACTGGAAGAGAAGTAAGGGTCAACTCAGTGATATAGCTAAGAGCAGATGGAGAATTAAAGGGGAAAAGATGCATGTTGATACTGTTACTTTTTGTATAAATTGAACTTAGCAACTATATTAGACCCTACTGTTTTTTGTATAGCCCTGAATAGAGGATGCCAAAGCTAGTATTATCTTTATAAATAAAATATTTAAATAACAGTGATAGAAAATAATTTGAGATGTCCCAACACACTGCATAAAAAAGTAATTGTTAACTAGCTTAGGAAATATAATTCTTAAGAGCAGCTCCCAGTAAATAATTTGTTTCTGAGTTCTACCACTGCTTGGTAATTTTAGACATTTCTTAATCTCTCTGAGCTTGTTACCCCTTTTTTAAAATGGAGATAATACTATCTGTATCATAGGTTTATCATGTTCATTAAAATGGGGCATAGTAACATTAAGCATCTATCACAAGCTTTGACATAGAATAGGTGAACTATTAAATGTTGGTTCCCTTTGCTGCTGTGTCAACTGAGGGCAGAAAATATAAAGTACAATTCCTCTTTTCCTTTGTAGAAACATTACTTACAGCCATAGCAGCACTGTGGAGCCATTCTTCCTGCTAGCTGATATAGCTGAGGCAAGGAGTCGTAACTAGAGTGACTTTCTGCCTCAGTCCAGTGGCATGTGTTACGTGCCTGAAATTACTTCTCCGAACCAGTTTTTTTTTCCTGCTAGTATGAATGGCAACAAGCAAGTAAACCATTCCATCTGTCTCAGTGTGCATGGCACAACAGGATTCTGCTTCAGCAGTATTACCATGCTATATCTACTACACAAGGTCTTAGAAGATAATGTTAGTAAGCTCTCTATTATTCACTGACAGTAACAGGTAGCTTTTGTTTCTCTTGATGACCAAGTTTAAATGTGATTGGGCTGGGGATGTGGCTCATTGGTAGAGCACTTGCTTAGCATGTATGAGGCACTGGGTTTGGTTCTCATCACCACATATAAACAAATAAAGGTCCATCAACAGTTAGAAAAAAGTTTAAATGTAATTGACCATTTTTACTGAGGGGAGTAAGTCAAGCAATGTGGATCTGTCCTGCTCTTTATATACAAATTAAATGTTGAAAGTTTCGTGTTACCTCAGGGTATTTCCCTGAGAATTTTCTTTTGGCAATTGACTCAGTTTTGCTTCCTATTATAAACTTTGCATTTGGCCTGTAGGATACTTGTATGATTTACTAAAATCTCAAAGTGTTAGGAAAAGTATTTTCAGCTGGTGTTGGTGTTTATCCTGAATAGATTCATTTAAAAATAGTCAGTTCTCAATGGTTAGAATTATCTAGTTAAGCTTTTAAAATGTAATTCCCAAAGCTACTTGATTATAGACTTCATTAAATTTAAATATAGTAATTAAACCTCAAGAGTTGTTATGTATTTTATTTTCCTTGTTTTGTATGTTTTTAAAATAAAAAATCATCCAGTGAAACATTGAAATAAGGTGAATATTTAATGATTAAATATTGATAGTTAAAAATTAAATTAAAAATTGAGAATGAATATCAGTAAACCAAAATACAGATGCTCCTTGACTTGGGATGGGTTTGTGTCCTGATAAACCCACCATAAGTTGAAAATGCATTTAATGCACCTAACGTACCAAACATCATAGCCTAGCAACACAAGTAACACTGAGAAGTATCTGTTGTTTACCCTTATAATCTATCTCATGGTTAACTGAGAGTTATGGCTCTCTGCTGCTGCCCAGCCTCACAAGAGTTTGTCAGTATCACATATCCCTAGTATGGGAAAATTTGAGATATTGTTTCTACTGAATTCCTATCATTTTAACACCATTATAAAGTCAAAAGTTGAACCATGATAAGTCAAAGACTATATGTAGAATACTTAAATGATCTAATAAAGTTATAACCAAACAATACTGAATAGACCATCTGGATGGATATTGAAATCACATGTAGTCTTAACAAAGATATGATACAGACAGGAGAAGATGGTAAACCAGGTGGTCAAGAAACTAACAGATGTCTACTTCAAGTAGCAGCAGAGGGTTATATGAATATTTTGCATGGATTCAAAGAACAATGTTCATTTTCACAGGTGATTTCTCATTATCAGTGTAAAGAGCAGCGTGATGCTCATAGATTTGAGAAAATCAGCAACATTATTAAGCAATTCAAGCTGAGCTGCAGGTAAGACTTATAGGAATGATGCATTAATTTCTGGGAAAATTATCATTTTTGAGAAATACAAATAACTATAGTTGTTAACTAAACTTCTATGTTCACAATGGTTGCTTTAATCAAAAAGAAAATTGACTCTGAGGGAGCCTACAGTTGACTAAAATACAGATCCTTGTCCTTTCATGCAAACTCAACTAATCCAGAAGCATCTGAGAAATATTCAAGCAAAATACCCTTTCAACGTGTTTAGTATTATTTGGGAAGAAATAAACTGAGAATATCCAAGAGAGTTTTGAAAAGAAAGAAAGAGAATTTGCCGTACTAAATAACAGAATTGACTATAAAACAATAGTAAGTAAAATAGATACTGATTCAGAAATGATAACAGAAGAGAGTTTAGAAATGTCAAATTATGATGTATCTGGTTTGATTAAATAAGATTTGAGTCTTGGGTATTACAAATAGAGGGAAAATGAATGGCTAAATATCATAAATAAGTAAAGATTTAAAAATCAAATTGTTACCTGATAAAAACTTGATGCTTGGAGAGCGGGGATCAGTTTACCCACTTTACATCTTAGTATACTTTGAGACTTTCTAGAGTGTTTACGCTAACATTTTGAAGAAGAAATAGCAAATAACAAGCAAATAGAGTTGCCTTGTTTGTTTTCAAAGAAATGGGGTAATTTCTTGAATATAAATGTAACATCAAACAGATATAAGTATTAATTGCCAAGATAGGGAAATTCCAAATAAGGATGCTTCTTAAATATTAAAGAAGTCATTTGTAACATGATTTTTCAACATAGATCTAGGTCTAAACCTATTTTCATTTCTCAGTCAATATGAAGTCCTAGCCTAATTTTCATTCCAGTCACTCTGAAACATGTTAAATTCAATTTTAGACTTTCCTTATAAACTCTCAAGGGATAAATTAAGGTATAATAATACTATAAAAATGTTTAACCTAAAAGATAAGAACTTCTTATATTGTTATTATTTTATTCCTTTCTTCTGTAGCAAGCTGGCTGCCTCTTTCCAGAGTATGGAAGTCAGAAACTCTAACTTTGCTGCTTTCATTGACATCTTTACATCTAACACTTATGTGATGGTTGTGATGTCTGATCCATCCATTCGTAAGTTTAAACTTAAGATGACATAATTTCAAATCTACATATTCTCTAAACAATTGCCCTAGAGGTATTATTGTACAAGATATTTTAAAATTATTTTACAGTGGGGTTGGTCATACAACAATATGAAAGTGCTTAATTGCATTCAGCCATACACTTAAAATGGTTAATGTGGCTGATATGGTGGCACATACCTGAAATCCCAGTGGCTTGGAAGGCTGAGGCAGGATCCTGAGTTCAAAACCAGCCTCAGCAAAAGCAAGGTGCTAAGCAATTCAGTGAGACCCTGTCTCTAAATAAAATACAAAAGAGGGCTGGATGTGGCTCAGTGGTTGAGTGCTCCTAAATTCAGTCCCTGGTACCCCCGCCAAAAAAAAATGGTTAACATTGTAAATTTCATGTCATGTATATTTTAACACACTGAAAAAAAAAAAAAACAAGTAACAGTGGTAGACACATTTTGAAGCTGAAAAACAATTTTGCCTCTAGGGTATTGTGTTTTTCTTCATGGGAACTTTAGAAAACAAGTGACTAAATCAAGGAATTTTAAAGAGAACCAAAATCCATGATTTATGCTTCATATGTATAGATTTTATTTATTTATTGGTTCTTTTTAGTTACACATGATAGCAGAATCCATTTTGACATAATTATATAAGCATGGAATATATCTTATTCTAGTTAGGATCCCATTCTTATTGATGTACATGATGGTGATATTCACTGTGTTATTTTCATATATGTACATGGGAAAATTATGTCAGATTCATTCCTTTTTCTATCCCTCCTCCCTTCCCTCCATTCTTCATTGTCTAATTTACTGAAATTCTTTTCTTCCCCTCACTTCCCCCCATTATTGTGGGTTAGCTTCTACATACCAGAGAAAACATTCAACCTTTAGCTTTTTGGGACTGGCTAATTGAATTTAGCATGAGAGTCTCCAGATCCATCCAGTTTTTGGCAAATGTCATAAAGTAATTCTTCTTTATGGTTGAGTAATATTCCATTGTGTATATATACTACATCTTCTTTATTCATTCATCTGTTATAGGGCAACAAGGCTGGCTCTGTAGCTTAGCTATTGTGAATTGAGCTGCTATAAATAGTGATGTGGCTGTATCAGTGTAGTATGCTGATTTTAAATTCTTTGAATATGTAATGAGGAATGGGTCAAATGATGGTTTCATTCCAAGTTTTCTGAGGAATCTCCATATTGCCTTCCAGAGTGGTTGCACAAATTTTCAGTCTTACCAGCAATGTTTATCCATATCCTCAGCAACATTTATTTTTACTTCTATTCTTGATAGTTGCCATTCTGACTGGAGTGAGATGAAATCTCAGTGTAGTTTTAATTTGCATTTCTCTAATTACTAGTGATGTTGCACATTTTTCATATATTTGTTGACCATTCGTATTTCTTCTGTAAAGTGTCTGTTTGGTTCCTTTGCCCATTTACTGATTGGGTTTTTTTTTTATGTTAAGTTTTTTTGAGTTGTTTATATATATATTCAGGAAATTAATGTTCTAACTGAGGTACAGGGGCAAAGAGTTTCTCCCATTCTGTAGGCTCTCATTTGTTTCCTTTGTTATAAAGAAGCTTTTTTGTTTGATGCCATCCCGTTTAGATTATTGATTTTACTTCTGTGCTTTAGGAGTCTTGTTAAAGAAGTCAGTTCCTGAGTTGATAAGTTGGAGTGTTGGACCTATATTTTTTCTAATATGTGCAGGGTCTCTGGTCTAGGTTCTTGATCCACTTTGAGGTGAGTTTTATACAGGGTGAGAGATAGGGGTTAAATTTTTTTCTACTACATATGAATTTCCAGTTTTCCCAGCACCATTTGTTGAATAGGCTATTGTTTCTCCAATGTATGTTTTTGGTGCCTTTGTCTGGTATGAGGTAATTGAATTTTGGGGGGTTTGTTTCTGCATCTTCTATTCTGTTCCATTATGGTCTTCATGTCTGTTTTGGTACGAATACCATATTGTTTTTGTTACTATATCTTTATAGAATAATTTTAGGTCTGGTATTATGATGCCTCCTAATTTGCTTTTCTCGCTAAGAATTGCTTTGGCTATTCTGGGCTTTTTATTTTTCCAAAAGAATTTCATGACTGCTTTTTCTATTTCCATGAAGAATGTCATTGAAATTTTGATGGGAATTGAATCTGTATAGTTCTTTCAGTAGTATGGCCATTTTGACAATATTCTGCCTATCCAAGAACATGGGAAGTCCTTCCACATTCTAAGGTCTTCTTAAATTTCTTTCTTTAGAGACTTTAGAGTTGTGTTATAGATTTTTCAAAGGATGGTCCACATAACCTCTAAACTTTCAAATGCTGGACAATTTTATGTCATTGTGTATTACTTTATGCTACATTCCCATCTTTCTGTTATGGGCATGAAGGGAAGTGTAATAGCCTTATCTGTTTCAAACATTGAGATAAAGCTTTCTGCAATATTTCTAGAAATTTAAATTATCTATTACCTACTGGCTTTTCCTACATTAGGCTAATATTAAAACATAAAATAATGGGTTTTATTGTTTAGTCCCAAACCAAAATTTTAGAAATTTTGTGTTTAGAATATGAGCCGATCTTCAGAAAAATTAAACCTTGATAACCTGGAAGTTCCTTTTCCTATATGTTCTCTGTGACATACATTGAAGGATTTGGCTCTCTTTTGTCTGTTTTGTTTTTACTAGTGTTTACTAGTTAAACACTCCTTTGGTTCCCCATATTTATTCTGTTATGTATCTCCCCACTCCTTCCTTCAGCTTCTGCAGCTACTCTGATCAACATCCGCAATGCCAGGAAACATTTTGAAAAGCTGGAAAGAGTGGACGGACCAAAGCAGTGTCTTCTCATGCGCTAAACATTGCTGAATACTATTTCACACAAAAATGAAAACACTGTTTATTAATTAATCTTAATGTTGTATTAATATGTGTAGGCCCTGAAATGTTGTAATGTGTACCACTTCTGTATTCCTTCTCTATTCCCCAGTCTTAATGTTTAACCTTGAATGCTATTTACTCAAATAGCCAGTGAGGAGTTAGGTGAACTGTCCATGAAGTTGGTGTGACTTAAAAGTAGTATATATGTAAGTGTTCTGATCACCTGGTTCTAATAGTGTTTAAGTGTCTTATAACCTGGTTCCAATAGTTGTGTATGCCAAAGCCTTTCCCAGCATCCTCTTGTATTCCGTATTAGATAGTAACCTATAAGTTTGAAATATTACTGTTTTCCTCAGCATGCATTAAAATATTCCTTAACTTCAACTGTAAATAAACTTTTGCTGTTAGGGATTTCAGTGTCTGGTTTTTTTTCCCTTGTTTCTTTACCTCTATCCTAAGAGCAAAGGAATTTCATACTTATCCTAGCCTTGAAGGTGACATGATGGATGGAAGAATGGAGCCAAATTTTAACCTTAAAGCTAGACAGAAGAGTTTAGATATACAATATCTAAATGCATTCGGAACTAGGAAACCATTGTGGACAATTGAGCAGGAGAATTATGTGAAAGCAATTTTGAAAGAAAATTTGTCAAGATTATGTGGACTAACAACAGTTGGGGAAGCTGTTAGTAATCTGGGTCCATAGTATCTGGATTGAAAGTCTGTTGCAGAATACAACTCAAGAAGGAATAAATAATAAGTGGAGGGGAAATAGATGAGGATTTAGGAGATGAAATCTTTCTTCAAGGTCCAGCAGTGGTTAATTTTATATATTCCATAGCCCCTCTTGGGATTTAACTTCATTATTCTAGTCAAACTTTATAAAACCTTTTATAAGCTGGGAGTTTGTTATGGTTTGGATGTGAGGCGTCCCCCAAAAGCTCATGTGTGAGACAATGCAAGATTCAGAGAAGAAATGAATGGGTTATGAGAGCCTTAACCCAATCAGTGAATTAATCACCTGATGGGATTGAGTGGTAATTGAAGGCTGGGGTATGGCTGGAGGAGGTTGGGCATTAGGGGCATGGCTTTGGTGTATATATTTTGTATCTGTAGAGTGGAGTCTCTCTTTCTCTCTGCTTTCTTATCATCATGTGAGCTGCTTCTCTCCACTATACTCTTCCACCATGATGTCCTGCCTCACCTTGAGCCCCAAGGAAAGGAGCCTGCTCTCTATGGACTGAAACCTATGGAACTGTTAGCTCCCAAATGAACTTATCCTGCTCTATAATTGTGCTGGTTGGGTCTTTTAGTCAGAGTGGCAAAAAAGCTGACTAATACAGAAATTGGTACCAAGAAGTGGTGTTGTTGCTGTGACTAACCTGAATGTGGTTCAAAGATTGTTGAGCTTTTGGAATTGTTGAGAGAAATTTTGAGATGTTTAGCAGTGCTAGCTGAAAATGCTTTAGGTTGTCGTAAGCAGAGCTTAATGGCAAATTCTGGTGGGAGCTCAGAAAATCAAAATGCCAGTAGGACTGTGGACAGTGAAAACAGTGCTCAAGAGGATCTATAGGAAAAGTTAATTGGACTAGAGGCCATTCATGTTATGTTCTGGCTGAGAAGTTGTCTGTATTTTGCCTGTATCCTGAGACTTTTTTTTTTTTTTTTTTTTTTTTTTTTTGAGGCTGACTTAAAAGTGATGGATTTCTTAATCTGGCAGAAGAAATTTCTAGATAGCTTAGCATTCGGGCCATGGCATGGATATTGCTGACACCTTTTAGTCAAATTAATTGTGATATTCAGGAGAAGAATGTGGAGCAGAAATATTTTAAAACTTGGACTGGAAAGGTGGGAGTAAAACTGTGGCTAAGGAATTTGCAGTTGTTAAAGACATTACTACCTCTAAAAAAATGCTAAAGACTTTTTCCAGAGACTAGGAGAAAGATGGCTTGAGGGCACCTCAGGAACTGGCAAGATCACACCCACTTCAGGCTCAAGGGAGTAAAAGTGAAAATTCTCATGAGACCAAAGGAGTAACCTTCTTCCACAAGGGGACCTAGGAAGTTTCTTCAACATGCTCAACTACTCAGGCCCTCAGAGGCTTCTGGCCCAGGGTCCCAGAAGGCTTGGCTGTGGCTTGAGATGGCAGCAGACTTTGGCATCAAAAACAATGGTGCTGGTTCTGCAGGAATGTAGGAAGCTGGAGTTAGGGGTTCATGGAGGCTTCCACCAAGATTTCAAAAGAAGGCCTGGGAGGCCAGGCAAAGTATAGGAGGGTCAGAGTTCGTGCAGGCAACCCCTGAGAGGGTGATACATGGAGATGTGAGGAGAAAACCAAAACTGCAGTGGAGACCCCAAAGTTTAAGAAATGCCAGTGCTATGGAATTCCCGCTAAGGAAGGCTGCAGGAATTGAGCGAAGTTAAGCCAACAGAAAGGCTACTTGGGCTGCAACTAATAAGGCTGTGGCAGAGATACCCAAGTGCTTTGGAGAGTACATTAAGATGTACTCTAGATGCCAGACACAGAACACTAGAATTTATTTGCCCAGCTGAATTTCAGTCTCACTTTGGTCTTATCCCTTCTTTCTAATGCCCCTATTTTGCTGAATGGAAATGTTTACTCTATATCATTATATATTGGATATTTGTAAATTGCTTTGAATTTTACAGGAGCTTACAATGTGAGATTGCCTTGAGCCTCAGAGAAGACTTTGAACTTGAACTTTGAGCAATCTCGGAACTGTTGACTATGGGGCTCTTGGGAATGGATTAAATATATTTTACATTATCAGGTAAGTGTGAACTTTTGGGGGCCAGAGATAGAATGCTATAGTTTGGATGTGAGGTATCACCCAAAAGCTTATATGTGAGACCTTGCAAGAAGATTCAGAGAATAAATGACAGGGCCACAAAAGACTTAATCCAATCAGTGAATTGATCACCTGATGGTATTAATTGAGTGGGAATTGGAAGCTAGGGTATGGCTGGAGGAGGTGGGGTATTAGGGGCGTGGCTCTGGGGTATATATTTGTATCTGGTGAGTGGAGTCTCTGCTTTCTGATAATCATGTGAGCTGCTTCCTTCTGCCACAGTCTTCCACCATGATGTCCTGCCTCACCTTGAACCCTGAGGAATAGAGCCTGCTGTCTATGGCCTGAGACCTCTGAAACTGTGAGCCCCGCCCAAATAAACTTTTCCTCCTCATAATTTTGCTGATTGGATCTTTTAGTTACAATAGTGAAAAGCTAATACAGAGTTTCATTTAACTTTAGTCCCCTAAAGAAAAAATGAAGCACTGTGGACTGCAAGAAATGGAGTGTGAGAACACTGACTACATTTACTTAAAGCCCTAACCAATTCAGTTTCCATTAATGAGATAACAAAACTCTCTCTCTCTCTCTCTCTCTCTCTCTCTCTCACACACACACACACACACACACACACACACAGACACACACACACGGAATCTATAGCACAGTAAACTCATTTCTCCTGTTAGGTCATAAGAAAACTTCTTCATGACTACCAATCTCTCACCTTTCCCTGTCTTAGTTTATTATTTCCAATAGAAGGATAATTAGAGTTTTCACTGAGCAGCAAGGAACATGTTTTTCAGGTAGCCTACATGAGCAGCAAGGAACATGTTTTTCAGGTAGCCTACATTATATAGTCTAAGAATCTCAAGTCTTAAAAGAACTCATGGGACTAATTTTATCAATAGCTATGTTCATAAAATTCTGCAGGAGAGTTTTAAGTAGATTTTCTAGATTCTTTAACCTCTTAGCATTAAGGAATATGAAAACAGCAAATGAATAGTGCTCTGTTCTGTGACTAATATGATTCATGATTTGGCGTGTTCATATTATCTTTAGTATCCAGGGTGAGATTTAGAAGGAGCCACTTACGTCTTTTTTTTTTTTTAAAGTTAGATGAGTAGAAAAGTCATAAACATATCATTTCCGTATTTACCACTCCTTGCTCAGATTCTACGTATAACTTCGACTGGCAGATGTATTGCTAGGATGAAAGGCTAGAAAATAAGTTCATGGTTTGACTTAATACTTATTTTTGCGATTGCCAGCTGACTTTCTTTGTCATTGAAGACAAAACATTTCAAGATATAAATTTGTTCAACGCCACATAGAGACTGAAGCAAATGTAGGTAGGTAGTAAAGGCATGTGCACAGAAACATGGAGCCAAGAAACCAAAATTATGATTAGTGACACAACGAAGTGATTCTTTTTAATAGACCCTGTTAGCCATGTGAGCAGTACAGGGCAGTGGTTCTCAAAACTAATCAGAATCACTTGGAGAGGGCTTTATTTAAACAGGTGCCATACCCTTACCCTAAGAGGCTTAGATCTTAGTAGTTCTGAGGCAGGCATTTCTATTAGGTCAGGTTCCTAAGTGATGCTGATGCTGATCTTACTGGTCCAAAGATTATACTTCGGAAGTCACTGTTTTAAGGGGAAAAGAAGAAAATGTAGATGTGGGAGCAGGTGTGAGAAAACGTGTTCACCAGATAAGTTGAACGTATATAATTATATCAAGAAAATTTTGTTTTATATTATTGGTTCTCAAAATGATCTAAAAATTTGAGATTGAGGAACATTGTTTTAAACAAAAGCAATAACTTGAAAGTTTGGTTTCACAAGTAATATGTTGCAAATGAAAATTGTTGCTAGTTAAAGGAGGGTATGGATACTGATTTGTATAGCGACTTAGCTTTTTCCAATGTCACCCAGCTTTATCTGATGACTCAGTACGGTAACAAGAAAGTTGGGCAGGGCTGGGGATGTGGCTCAAGCGGTATCGCACTTGCCTGGCATGCATGCGGCCCGGGTTCGATCCTCAGCACCACATACAACAAAGATGTTGTGTCCGCCGATAACTAAAAAATAAATATTAAAATTCTCTCTCTCTCTCTCTCTCTCTCTCTCACTCTCTCTTTAAAAAAAAAAAAAAGAAAGTTGGGCAGGTTGCCAAATAAAAATAGTGTTTCCTTTAGTAGAGTTCTTACTCAGTCTCAGGTTATAAGTACATTATGAGGATTATATCATTTAATCAACACAAGAACCCCATTTTGCAAATGAGCAGACTGGGTTCCAGAAAGGATAAGAAATTTCCCTATAGTTATGCAATACTGGTGAAGCTGGGATTTGAACTCAGGTAAACTAACTCTAGAGCTTGTGCACTTAACCTGAAGTTATATGGTCTTCCTGAACTTCATAGCCTACTTAGGATGCAGTGGAGAGTATGAGGTGCACTCAGGTGTGGTAGTTGACTGTGAGACTATCTCAGTGTTAGCTACTATATGAATAGTGAAACAAACTTGCAAATAAATTTTAACTCCTGTTTTCACTGGGGGTCTGCCACATGCATTAGGAACTTTGATACAATAGGCATTGCAAAGCAAAGTCATCAGGAAAAACAAAATAAAACAAACAAAAAACCTAGCTTGAAGAATTTAGGTCAAATTTAATCAGTTTTTCAGTATTCACAGATTTTCCACCTGAATTGGGCTACTGTGAGGAATTATAGATGCTATTTCTCTAGAACCCTTTAAAAAGAGCAGGGAGAAAGTGTTACTTTTTCAGGTATCCTATTAGAGTGCATTACAAAGTCAAGTTTATGATTTTCCACTTAGATTCCTAACCTTCCTTAAAAAGCGGGAAGGTCATCAGGACCTCCCAGTCTTTAGGCCTCACTAATGAAATTGTTTGCCTCATTAATGTAGTAAAAAAATATTTTGTCCACTCCTGTTGTGTTTCTGATACTATTTTCAGAGTCCAGGATATAGGAATGAATGAAACAGCCCATGTAGCCTGTATTCTAGTAAGAGGAGACAGACAAAAGCCAAGTAAGTAAACATACTATACATTAGAAGAGGTAAGTAATATAAAGAAAATTAAAACAGCAATAGAAGAAGGTGTTGGGGTAGGCTAGCCACCCATATATATCCAAATTCTGATCCCTGGAACCTATGAAGATGTTATGTTGTGAAGCAAGGAGAAATTATGGTTGCAAATGGAATTAAGGCTACTAATAAGCTGTTCCTAAAGTAAGAAAATAATCCTGGATTATCCAAGTAGCCCAACATAAAACAAGGGCCTTTAAATATAGATAGGGAGCTGGAGAGTCAATGTCAAAGTAACTCTGTGAGAAAGGTTCAACTCCTTGTTCATGACTTTGAAGATAGAGGCAGAGAGCCATAAACCAAGAAATTTGAACAGTCACTAGAAAGTGGAAAAGGCAAGGAAATATCCATTCTCTTCTCCACCCTCAGGAAGGAAACAGGCCTGCTGACACCTGCATTTTAATCTAGTGAAATCCACATCAGACTTTAACCTCCAGAACTATAAGATAATAAATTAAGATTGTTTTAAACCACTAAATTTCTGGTAATTTATTAGAGCATCAATAGGAAACTGTACTAGGATTCTGCAGAGAAAGAAAGTCAATAGGATATGAATGTGTAAAGATTTATTATAAGGACTTGGCTCACATGATTGGAGGCTAAGAATTCCCAAGGTCTGCAGTTGAGAAGCTGGGGAACCCACAGGAGCTAGTAGTGTTCCAATATGAGTCTAAAGACCAGAGAAGCAGGAAAACTGATGGTATAACATCCAGTCCAAACATTGGTAACTTCAAGACCCAAGAAGAGCCAGTATTTTTTTTTTTTTTCACATCCGAAGGCAGGGAAATGCTGGCGTTTCAGCTTACAGCAGTCAAGCAGGAGGAGTTCCCTCTTATGAACAAGGTCACCCTTTCTGTTCTATGCGTGTCTTCAGCTGTTTGGATGAGGCCCACCCACATTAGGGAAGACAATCTGCTTTTCTCAGTCTACCAATTAAAACATTATTCTCATCCACAAACATCCTCACAGACACACCTAAAATGATGTTTGAACAAATATTTGAGCACCTTGTGACCCAACCACATTGAAACATAAAATTAATCATCACAGAAACTTTTATTAAGGAGATCAGAGGTACCTTCCATGATAGGATCAAATTTGAACAAATACTGGAATAAATGAGAGAAGGAGCCATGTATATATCCAGGGAAAATTTTCTAGGTAGAAGAGAGAGCAACTACAAGGCTCTAAGTTGGGAGAGTTTTGAAGTATTAGAGGAGGAGCAACAGCAAAGTTAGCATAACTAGACTGTAACCAAAAGTAGTGAGAGAAATAAGAGGTAAGGTGGAGTGATGAGGTAAAGAAGTAGTGGAAGGGAAAGACTGGGGCCCTTTAGCCAATTGTAAAGATGTTGATGTAGTTTCCAGTAAGATGGGAAAGCAGAGTTTGAAGCAGTGGAATGATGTGATCAGACTTACTTTTTGAAAAAGATCAAAGCCAAAGAATAGAGTATTTGTAGATAAGAGTAAATGTTGGGTGACCAGTGAGGAGGTTATTATGGTAATAAGTGAGAAATGATGGTGGCTTGGAAGCAGTGGAGATTATGAGAAGTGGTAGGTTTCTGGCTAAGTTTCTAAGAGCCATCATATTTTCTTTTTGAAGAGTATAAGGAATCAGATAACACCAAGGTTTTGGGCTTAAGCAACTGGGTTAATAGAGGTGCCAGAGAGTTGAGAATGCTGAGGGAGAACGTAGCTTGAGAAAGAGTTGGGAATTTTGGTATCTCGCAGCAAGCTTGAGATGCCTATGAATACAATTGTGTCTGCATACTCAGTATTAATCTTGAATTCAGGAAGGATTGATCGAGCCTAGATATTCAAGTTTAGTCTTAACATTGGATGAGAACAATTTAAGAGTACAGGTAGACAAAATAATTAGGCTGTTATTTTAAAAAGTATTTGAAAGCCAGCTATTGCAGGGAGGAAATGATTTGCCAAAGTATTATAATAAATAGCTGTAGTTGTGGAATTTTAGACCCCTGTAAGGAAAAATGTATTCTCATTTCTGTAAAAGTGTGAAGGGCAGAGTTTCCTTAAGTCTACTTTCAGCCCCATGTATGTCTGTAATGCTGAATGCCTACAACAATAATCACAGCTAATATTTACAGATCTGTTAATATGTATCAGGCACAGGACCTAAATATTACTTACATATACTAATTTACTTAAATGTCATAGCAGCCCTATGAAGTAGGTAATGTTATCACCATTTTGCATGAAAAATGGAATAATTTGCACAATAATCAAACATTATAAATGTATTTTATAATTTTCAAATATATATTTTTTATTCTCAACAGTCTTGTGAGATGGATAGGGAAGGTAGTAGTACAATTTTATAGATAAGATCAATGAGTGACAATGAGGTTGTGTTATATCCAAAGTCACAAAGCTACTGAAGAGTGTAGGTGGAACTCACACCCAATTCTACTGATTTCAAGCCAACTTTGTTTAATTTGCACTGTCCAATAGAATTTCCTGTGATGATAGAAATGTTCTATATCTGTTCTCTTCAATATGGTAGTCACTCAACACGTGGCTATGGAATACTTGAAATGTGGCTAGTGAAACTAAGCAACTGCTTGTTTGTCATTAAATTTGAATGTATATATAGCCATTGTGACAAGTAAATAATATATTGGACCATACAGCTTAAAAATATTTATAAATCATTAACAAAGTAAGATTATAGGAAATATTACTAGGGTATCCCTTTATCACTACATCAAAGATGGACCCTGATGACTTTTTCCATCTGTATCAAAAATGGTTAATCTTATATTGTACTATATCAAAATATAGAAAAAGATGGTATACTCTCCAGTTTGATGAGATAAAATAAAGTCTTTATCCTGAAACCCCAAAATAACTTCATAACAAATTAAAATTTCAGGCTGATCATAATTTATGAATATTAGCCATTCTTGGCAAACCACATATTGAAAGGATTCAACACAATCATCAAATAAAATTATCAGCTTGAAATTATTACAACAGAATGGTTATTTGAATACACAAAATAATCTTTGGTATATAGAAAAAAAATTGAAAACTAAAAGTACAATATATGATATACACAGAATTTATATAAACCACCAATGTTTACTCTAGCCCTATTAAGCATTTGCATGGCCTCCTCCCCTCAAGTTTAGAATGGTTCTAGCAACTTTCTTTTAACAAATACAATTTGGCAAAAATTACAGGATGTTACTTCTGAGATTAAGATACAAAAACTGACTTCTGCCTTGTTCTCTTTCTCACATGTTTATACTGAAGAACTGAGGGTGACTTCTGGTCAATAGCTAGGAAGAACCTGAGACCTCACAAAGTTGTCAAGTCCTTCCAACAACCACATGAGTGAGCTTGGAAGCAGATCCTTTCTTAGCATAGCTTTCAAATGAAACTACAGCCCCAGCCAACATCATGATTTCCAGCTTATAAGATACCTGAAGGCAGAGACATTCAGCTAAGCCATAATTAGTTTCTTTACCTACAGAAACTGTGAGATAATAAATACTTATTGTTTTAAGCCCTTAAGTTTTAGTGTAACTTTTATTCAGCAATAAATAATGAATATTTATTTATTTATTTTTTAAATACACGACAACAGTGGAATGCATTACAATCCTTATTACACATATAGACCACAATTTTTCATATCTGTATATAAAATATGTTCATGCCAATTTATGCCATTATATGTGTACTCTTTTTTGCATTACGATTTTAATACACATATATGCCACAATTTTTCATATCTCTGTTTGTATATAAGGTATATTGGCCCCAAATTCAAATATTTGAACATGTATTTTGTATAATGATGACTATCACATTCCACCATCCATGCTAATCCCCTTCTCCCTCCCTTTCCCTCCCACTCCTCTTCCCTATCTAGAATTAATCTAATCCTCCCATGCTCTCCCTCCCTACTCCACTATGAGTCACCCCCTTATATCAGAGAAAACATTCAGCATTTGTTTATTTGGGATTGGCTAACTTCACTTAGCATTATCTTCTCCAATGCCATCCATATACCTGCAAATGCCATGATTTTGTTCTTTTTTAGTGCTGAGTAATATTCCAATGTGTATAAATGCCACATTTTTTTTATCCATTCATCCATTGAAGGACATCTAGGTTGACTCCACAGTTTAGCTATTGTGAATTGTGCTGCTATAACATACATTGATGTGGCTGTGTCCCTGTAGTATGCTGTTTCTAAGTCCTTTGCGTATAGTCCAAGAAGAGGAATAGCTGGATCAAATGGTGGTTCCATTCCCAGCTTTCAAAGGAACCTCCATACTACTTTCCAAATTGGCTGCACCAATTTGCAGTCCCACCAGCAATGTATGAGTGTACCTTTTCCCCCACATCCTCGCCAACACTTGTTGTTGCTTGTCTTCATAATAGCTGCCATTCTGACTGAAGTGAGATGATATCTTAGAATAGTTTCGATTTGCATTTCTCTGATTGCTAGAGATGATGAGCATTTTTTCCTATATTTGTTGATTGATTATATATCCTTTTATGAGAAGTGTTTATTCAGGTCCTTGGCCCATTTATTGATTGGATTATTTGGGGTTTTTTTTTTTTTTTTTTTTTTTGGTGCTTAGCTTGTTGAGTTCTTTATCTATATCCTAGAGATTAGTGCTATATCTGATATGTAAGGGGTAAAAATTTGCTCCCAGGATGTAGGCTCCCTGTTCACCTCACAGATTATTGCATTTGCTGAGAAAAAAATTTTTAGTTTGAATCCATCCCATTTGTTGATTCTTGCTTTTAATTCTTGTGCTATAGGAGTCTTATTAAGGAAGTTGGGGGCCTAATCCCACATGATGAAGATTAGGGCCTACTTTTTCTTCTATTAGACGCAGGGTCTCTGGTTTAATTCCTAGTTCCTTGATCCATTTTGAGTTAACTTTTGTACATGGTGAGAGATAGGGGTTCAATTTCATTTTGTTGCATATGGATTTCCAGTTTTCCCAGCACCATTTGTTGAAGAGGCTATCTTTTCTCTAATGCATGTTTTTGGCACCTTTGTCTAATATAAGATAATTGTAGTTTTGTGGGTTGGTCTCTGTGTCCTCTATTCTGTACCATTGGTCTACCAGTCTGTTTTGGTGCCAATACCATGCTATTTTTGTTACTATTGCTCTGTAGTTTAGTTTAAGGTCTGGTATAGTGATACCACCTGTTTTACTCTTCCTGCTTAGAATTGCTTTAGCTATTCTGGGTCTCTTATTTTTCCAGATGAATTTCATGATTGCTTTCTCTATTTCTATGAGGAATGCCATTGGAATTTTGATCAGAATTGCATTAAATCTGAATAGTCCTTTTGGTAATATGGTCATTTTGATAATATTAATTCTGCCTATCCAAGAGCAAGGTAGATCTTTACATCTTCTAAGGTCTTCTTTGATTTCTCTCTTTAGGATTCTGTAGTTTTCATT
>NW_026000255.1:1383468-1410515 GCF_001458135.2 Marmota marmota marmota | reverse complement strand
GTTTGTTTTTTACTAGTTTCTAATCTACTATAAAGGTAATGCAACCCAATAAGATAGCATAAAACAAAACCGAAACAGAATGAAACAAAAACCGAACAAAGAATAGTTGTATCAATTTTCTCTTTCTCAGGGCCGAACAACTTCAAACCTTGAGCCAACCATTTTTCCCAGTTTGCCTGAGAAAATTCTAGGGATAGGCAGCTTGAAACAAAAACAAGATAAATCAAAACGAGAACACATTGTTTTTTGAAATGGTCACCCATTTTGTTGCCTTCCCTTAGGGGCGAGCAATTTTACTCACCTCCAAGCTTCAGGCGTTCCCCGTATGGGCCACCAGTTGCCGCAGTCTGGCTGGGCACAAAATCACGAGCCACTCAAGCAGGAACAAACTTTATTTTTTGAAACTGCCGCCAATGTCCAGTACGCGCCTGGGAAGATTTTTCGATCCACCCACACGGCCTCCTCCCGGAACCAGCAGAGAGCGCTCCTCCCCCGGAACTCCCTCCTACTGTACTTCCCCAACCAATGGGAACTCTCCAGGAGTCCCATAGCAGGCCTAGGTGAACAGCAGGAGTCCAATATCCATATGAATGCAAATCTTAACATAATCATATCATCTCAATGGCTAGCTGGTGTCACCTTTCAACCAAAAATGCCATGCATCATATACTTGGCTCTTAGCAGTTTTGTTATCCTAAAAATGTCATCTCATGGTCCAAGATAACTATTTAACCTGTAGCCATTACATTTATAGTTCAACCAGCATGTTTTAGAAGACTTCCAGAAATTCATGTATGACACTCCCATTCATATCTCACTGGTTAGAATCTGGTCATGTGGCTAGGGGATGTTGAAAAATGTCAACTTTTATTTAGGTACATGGCTTCCAGAAATAAAATAATATTTTGTCATTAAGGAGCACAGGAAGAATGGATGTTAGAGTAGGAAATTCATAGATTTTGTCACAAGCTCATACTTATTAAGTCTATGTACTGAGTTGATAAATGGAGAGAGGCATAGTTGATGCTAGAATTTATGAGTGGGATATCTTCAGAGACTATAAATATCTTAAATCTATAAAAATAAAAATGTTAATTTTAATGGATCTCTTTTCTGAAAATCATCTTCAAATATTTTGAGCTACAGATGAGACAGAATAAATCAAATAAAAAGAAACATTTTAGGAAGGAGACTACCCATACATAAGGCCTTTGATAAAAATTTTTTACCAATTTTTTTTGGTAACTGGTATTGAACCCAGGGGTGCTTAATCACTGAGCCATCATATAATTTTTATTTTTGAGACAGGGTCTCACTAAGTTTCTCAAGGCCTTGCTAAGTTGCTTAGGCTGGCTTTGAACTTGTGATCCTTATGCCTCAGCCTCCCAAGTATCTGGGATTACAGGTGTCTGCCAGTGTACCTGATATTTTAAACTTTTAAAAACTTTTTTTTATTTTCAGCAGTTTTGGGTTTATAGAAAAATGAGCAGAAGGTACAGTATGCCTATATATTCCTGTACCCCTTCTCCCCTATTATAACATCTTGAATTAGTATGATACATTTGTTATAATTAATGAGCCAATATTGATACATTATTATTAGCTAAAGTTCACAGTTTACATTACGATTTACTCTATGTTGTACATTCTATAAGCTTTGACAAATAATGATATGTTCCTACTAGCATCATACAGAATAGTTTGACTGCTCTAAAAATCACCCGTGTTCCATCTATTTATCCCTCCTTCTCTCCCTCCAATCCAATTCCCAGACAGTCACTGTTCTTTTTACTGTCTTCATAGTTTTGCCTTTTATAGAGTGCTATATAGTTGGGATCATATGGTAGAATAAAGTTTCTACATTGTGGGCCTAGACAGAAAGAGGCTTAATCCTTGGTGTAAAACAAGCTCTTTTCATCCCTGGAATGCCTACCTAACTCTTTCCTATTTGGGAAAAAAAGAGAAAACCTCCTCTTCTAGATTACACATACTCCCTCAAGTAACATCCTATCTATCTTCTTTGAATAGCCAAATTTTTTATTCTGTTTTCTCCACCCCCATTTACTTCTCAACACACTCCAATCTGTTTCTGTCTTCTCTGTTACAACAAAACAGCTCTTGTTAAGATCATCAGTGCCACTCAGACATCCATGTTATGAAATCCAATACACACATTTCAGTTTTCATCTTACTTGACTATTAAAACAATATCCAGCACCATTAATCACTCACTTTTATTTGGAACACTTTCTTTCCTCCCTTATCTTTCCTGATAGCACAAATGTCCCCAACTCTTTGGCTGCTCTTCTCAATATCCTTTTCAAAAAAGAAGAGGCTTATTTTCTTTTCATTCTATAATATCTAGACAAATTTAAAGGCTTTAAATTCCATCATATGCCAAGCCTTCCAACTGCCTATGTAATGGATTCAAATGCTCATATCACGTCTCTATTAGGATCATTTTCAAGGCATTTTATATTTACCAAGTCTAAAAAAACCCAATCATATCCCTAATTCTTGATATCAGAGAATCACACTGGTTTGCACACTTGATCATACAGGTTTACCATTATGAACCAGAGTTTGGAGTGGGGGATGGGAATGCTTAATAAATGTTTTACAATTCTGTGAAGTGTTGGGTTAGCAAGTCGGAGGTGAAATGTGGTTGAGGTGCCTTACTAATGTGTTATATTGGGCTGGGGATATAGCTTAGTTGGTAGAGTGCTTGCCTTGCATACACAAGGCCCTGAGTTCAATCCCCAGCACCACACGCACAAAAAAATCACTAATGTGTTCTATTGATTTTCCTGTAGTCGGACAGGATGGGGCATGGGTGGGAGTGCTTAGAATCACACTATACATTATAAACTTTTCATAGTCTACTTAGACTCATATTTTACCACTTTAAGTTGAATGGAGAAACTTAATCACTTTATAGATCCCCCTATTTCTATTGTTTTTACCCCTAACATTTCTGACACAAAATATGTGGTTTATTTTTAATTTAAGGAAAATCAAGAAACATGAAATTTCTTACATATCTAATATGATTTTGTAGAATAGGGTTTGTAGAATGGGATTCATGCTTGCCATATAATTACATATTCATTAGTATGATTATTTGATTAAAATGGATTTCTTGCACTTATCTGTATGCTTCATGAGTGCAGAAATTATGCCTGTTTGCTTGTTATTGTATCTTCAGGCTAGTGTAGTGCCTGGCGAGTAGTAGGTTCTTAATTCATATTTGTTTCATGAATGGATGAGTGTTCTGAACCTCCTATTGTATGTAATAGTATGCACTAAAAACTAGTCTGTAACACCCTTATTCCTTTTTTTTTTTTTTTTTAGTTTCTTGAACTTTATTTTTTTAAATTTTTTTAAATTTTTTATTGTTGGTTGTTCAAAACATTACATAGTTCTTGATATATCATATTTCACACTTTGATTCAAGTGGGTTATGAGCTCCCATTTTTACCCCATATACAGATTGCAGAATCACATCAGTTACACATCCATTGATTTACATATTGCCATACTAGTGTCTGTTGTGTTCTGCTGNCATTTGTTTTTTGTGTTAATGCTTGCGCTTTCAGAAAACCCTCCGCAAAACCAGTTTTAAATGCATCTTGATGAGCTTCAGGTATGTTTTTAGTTTTCATGAGTTTGTCCAAACTCTCAACATCTGATCCTCTGTCCCTCAAAAGAAACCCCTTCACGAATGATGGTGCTATATTCTGTGTCTCTGCTAATCTTTCAGAGGTGGACTGTAGACGTCTGGTCCTTGATTTCAAAGTTTTAAAACCCCGAGACTGTATGAAAACTGGCCAGTAATGAAGATCTGAACAAATGCTTTGGAGAGTTCTTGGATGTTGTCTGTATAAGCAAGAGGAACGCAAAGTACTGAACATATCTAAGTAACCATATTTATTTTCAAAGAAAGAATGTGCAGAGACATGAGATGTATGCCAGTGGGAAGAAATGTTTTTGCCTTTGTAAAATCCAGGAAGTAGATTTTCTACCAGTTGATCAATCTGTCCAATTTTCAATTCAGATAATCCAAGGTCCCTTAAATTAAGTGAAGGCTCATTGCTGAGAGCCTCATGCTCAGGAACTACATCTCTATGCTGGTTTTGAGAAACTGATGTACTGACAGAAACAGATATGGTTTTTGGTGAATGCAAGGCACTGATGAGATGACTGAGAGGAACTGTAACCTCCTCCCCTGATGCTCCCCGCTTCATTCCTTCTGCTCCAGCTCCACTGGCCTCCTTGCTGTTCCTGGGGCTGCACCGTGCTCGTCAGGGAAAACATCTCCGGGCCCTCAGCGACCTCCCCCGCCTGCCGAAACTGTCCTCCGTTCTTGGCCCGGCAGGGAGGCGCTGAGCCCCCCCTTTTTCCCCTCTGTTTCTCTCTTCCTTTGCTCCTTACGCTTCTCAGAAACGGAAAAAAATCTCTTTTTTTTAATATTTTGTTTTAGTTGTAGATGGACTCAATACCTTTATTTGATTTGTTTATTTTTATGTGGTGCTAAGGATTGAACCCAGTGCCTCACATGTGCTAGGTAAGCACTCTACCACTGAGCCACAACCACAGCCCTCACCCTTAATCTTTATCCAAACATGTGCCTCTATGACAAGAAAAGTTTCAATTAGGCACACTTGGCTCAAGAATGAGTAATACTAGGCATGTTCTCATACTATTTTGTTAGGCATGACAGATACAGGTAGAAACTGGACCTGCTCTTTCAAAAGAGTAATCTCTTGCTTCATCTCTTCCTTCTTAAGTTTTTTGTCATTCTCAATTCGTTCCTGATCCTTGTGCTCTTATCAGATAGTTTCAAAAAATTATGACTTTAAAATCAGAACCAAAAACACAATAGTGAGAGTTGTCAAGGCAAGGTCCTAGAAATAAATTAACATTTGAGTGTGTAATGTTTGGAGGGTTACAAAAAGCAAGGATGACAGGGTGTGTGTTTTGGTTTGGATCTAGAATATCCTCCATAGTCTGTCTCATGTGTTGAAGGCTTTATCCCCAGTTGCTGGCACCTTTGGGAAGTGTTGGAAACTTTAGGAGGTGAGGCCTAGTTGAAGGATGTAGGTCACTGGGAACATATCTTTGAAAGATATATTTTGTCCATGGATTCATTCTCCCACCCCTACCCCCCACCCAACTTCTTGGCTCCCATGAGGTATGCAACTTTGCTCCTCCACACTCTTCCACCATGATGTACTATCTTACACAGGCCCAGAAGCAGTGCAGCCAATGACCATGGACTGAAACCTCTGAAACTCGGGGCCAAAATAAATGTTTCCACTTTCAAGTTGTTTTTCTCAGGTATTGTGTCAAAGTGATGAAAAGCTGACTACCACAGTATTTTCACAGATAACTCAGGAAAAACAACTAGTACTGCAATTCCTTATGAAGTGTAGTCAGCAGGCAGACTAAAGAATGAGTATCTGTTGAAAGCTTTATCCTACCAGGCAGCAGTCAGAAAGGAACTGGGATTGGGGGTGTGATGGACTGACTCTGAGTCTCCTTAAGTAAGTCATGACTTACTCTAAACAGAAGCACCAGCATTTTTCTGTGATTAAATTGCCTAGCATTTCAAGGATTAACTGATCTGATAGGTCACTTACCTATCATTCTGGTTTGAGGCCTTCTTCTTTTGGTTCTGTGCTGTCCTGTTGGGCTTGCCCTGACAGGAAGAAATGCTAATTGTCCCAGATCTTGGAAGTAGTACAGTCCTGGATGTTCTACCCAAGTATCTTGTACTTCCACCAAGGATTATCCTTTCAGCCCTTTCCAAGCAGCAAGAATGGAAAAAACCTGGGGCTGGGGATATGGCTCAAGCGGTAGCGCGCTCGCCTGGCATACATGCGGCCCAGGTTCGATCCTCAGCACCACATATAAAGATGTTGTGTCCGCCAAAAAATAAATAAATATTAAAAAAAAAAAAGAATGGAAAAACCTCATGGCCATGCAGTGGACGGGTAAACACCACTGGAAATTCTAAGGAAACGAAGCATTTTTCTGTCATTTCTCTTTTTTTTTTAATTTATTTTTTTTAATACTCAACAGTGGAATGCATTACAATTCTTATTATACACATAAAGCACATGTTTTCATATCTTTGTATATTATGTGTTTCTCTGTCATTTCTCAAACTCATTTGTGCTACATGAAGGTCCATAGAATCATGCATTCAAATTCCAACTCTACTACTGATATACTATGGGATTCTGCCTAATTCTTTATCTCTCTCTGCAGTTTAGTGAAACATTTTTCTATAATATATTAATATTTTTTTCTGGGTCTCTAATACCCATTTTCTACTCTTAGATACTTTTCAATGTATCTGGCAAGTTAGACAGGTGTCAGTATTTGGTGTGTATATGTGTATCTGCATGTGAGGGTTTATAAACCCCTTAACAAATGCACACACATACATACAACATTTATGATAATTGTATAGTAATAACAGAGTTCTATAGTATTTTAAATAACATCACAGAGCCATGTGTATTTGAAGACTCTCATCTGATTGACTAAGAAAACAATATCCTCTATCCCATTCCTCCTGTTACCAGGGACAAACTTCTCACTTCCAAAAAAGAAGAGTCAGAAAAGTGACTAGGTTGTAAACTGAGAGAGGAGTGGTGATTAATCAAAAGACAGTGTAGTTGCCAAATAATGGGTCTGGCTGCTCCCTGTAGGAGAGAACAATTAAGATAATAAAAGGTCCATTAAATTAAGTGAAGGCTCATTGCTGAGAGCCTCATNCTAATACGTCCCATCCCACTTTACATCTAAAATCCCAGTGACACGACTAGCAGCAACAACAATAAAAAACAAGTGGTTAATAAAAAACAAGCAATTGGTAGTATGAGAAAGAACCTTAAAAATAAATGTAATTAAGCAGATTAGAAGAGCAGTATGAATAATAATACAATAAAGAAAAACTTATCCAATTGAACCTTTACTGTAAGTCAAGTGGAGTTTTGCATAGACAACATAAACACATTGTCAGTCTGAGCCTCCAAACTCAAAAAACATTCCGTTTTTTTCTCATTCTTGCATTTTTAATGTCTTTATATGAAGTAAGGACAAAGGAGTAATAAAGAATTTGTACATGAATTAAGCTAATGAAAAGTACGGCTTGAAATCAAGCCTTCATCATAAACTATTCAAACCTGATCTTTTGAGACTTTCACAACTTGTACTGATTTACAAATCTGTCCTGCCATCAATACGAAACAGGTATTCTGATGGATTGGTAAAGCTTTAACATTCTTCCAAAGAGTAACTCATGAAGCTGACCTGACATCCCTTTCAACAGATTATAGTATACCTATTTATTATAATACCAGAATGTTATAAGCCTCAAATAAGAAAATACATAGACATTCCATAAAAAGGACTTTGTGTCTTCATCAAGGTATTCTCAGAGTATAGTATTTTATACAGAATTTAACAAATGTGTGTCACCTAAAACTAAAACAACAATGATAATAAAACAATCTTCTAAATGTGATGTGGTATGCTGCATTAGATCCTGGAATAGAGAAAGGACACTACTGGAAAAATTAATGATTTAGTTAAATCAAATTTTGCTGAAATCCAAATACTCTGTATATAATTCAAAATGTTGTAAAGAAAATAAATAAAATAAAATGTCATGCCAAAAACATATATCATACCAATCTCAACGTCTTGGTTTTGACAAATATACGATGGTTATGTAAGATGTTGACATTAAGTAAAGCAAGGTGAAGCATATATGGAAATTCTCTGTATCATCGTAGAAACTTTTCTGTAAATTTAACATTATTCTAATATAAAAACTTATAGAAAAAAATTCAAAAATAAAGTGATCCATAACAAAAACTAATAAATGGTATCTAATATAATTATCATTACTAATACAAAAATGACTTATTTTAATTCAAACAAAAAATGTATTAACATACCATATTTATTTTCAAAGAAAGAATGTGCAGAGACATGAGATGTATGCCAGTGGGAAGAAATGTTTTTGCCTTTGTAAAATCCAGGAAGTAGATTTTCTACCAGTTGATCAATCTGTCCAATTTTCAATTCAGATAATCCAAGGTCCCTTAAATTAAGTGAAGGCTCATTGCTGAGAGCCTCATGCTCAGGAACTACATCTCTATGCTGGTTTTGAGAAACTGATGTACTGACAGAAACAGATATGGTTTTTGGTGAATGCAAGGCACTGATGAGATGACTGAGAGGAACTGTAACCTCCTCCCCTGATGCTCCCCGCTTCATTCCTTCTGCTCCAGCTCCACTGGCCTCCTTGCTGTTCCTGGGGCTGCACCGTGCTCGTCAGGGAAAACATCTCCGGGCCCTCAGCGACCTCCCCCGCCTGCCGAAACTGTCCTCCGTTCTTGGCCCGGCAGGGAGGCGCTGAGCCCCCCCTTTTTCCCCTCTGTTTCTCTCTTCCTTTGCTCCTTACGCTTCTCAGAAACGGAAAAAAATCTCTTTTTTTTAATATTTTGTTTTAGTTGTAGATGGACTCAATACCTTTATTTGATTTGTTTATTTTTATGTGGTGCTAAGGATTGAACCCAGTGCCTCACATGTGCTAGGTAAGCACTCTACCACTGAGCCACAACCACAGCCCTCACCCTTAATCTTTATCCAAACATGTGCCTCTATGACAAGAAAAGTTTCAATTAGGCACACTTGGCTCAAGAATGAGTAATACTAGGCATGTTCTCATACTATTTTGTTAGGCATGACAGATACAGGTAGAAACTGGACCTGCTCTTTCAAAAGAGTAATCTCTTGCTTCATCTCTTCCTTCTTAAGTTTTTTGTCATTCTCAATTCGTTCCTGATCCTTGTGCTCTTATCAGATAGTTTCAAAAAATTATGACTTTAAAATCAGAACCAAAAACACAATAGTGAGAGTTGTCAAGGCAAGGTCCTAGAAATAAATTAACATTTGAGTGTGTAATGTTTGGAGGGTTACAAAAAGCAAGGATGACAGGGTGTGTGTTTTGGTTTGGATCTAGAATATCCTCCATAGTCTGTCTCATGTGTTGAAGGCTTTATCCCCAGTTGCTGGCACCTTTGGGAAGTGTTGGAAACTTTAGGAGGTGAGGCCTAGTTGAAGGATGTAGGTCACTGGGAACATATCTTTGAAAGATATATTTTGTCCATGGATTCATTCTCCCACCCCTACCCCCCACCCAACTTCTTGGCTCCCATGAGGTATGCAACTTTGCTCCTCCACACTCTTCCACCATGATGTACTATCTTACACAGGCCCAGAAGCAGTGCAGCCAATGACCATGGACTGAAACCTCTGAAACTCGGGGCCAAAATAAATGTTTCCACTTTCAAGTTGTTTTTCTCAGGTATTGTGTCAAAGTGATGAAAAGCTGACTACCACAGTATTTTCACAGATAACTCAGGAAAAACAACTAGTACTGCAATTCCTTATGAAGTGTAGTCAGCAGGCAGACTAAAGAATGAGTATCTGTTGAAAGCTTTATCCTACCAGGCAGCAGTCAGAAAGGAACTGGGATTGGGGGTGTGATGGACTGACTCTGAGTCTCCTTAAGTAAGTCATGACTTACTCTAAACAGAAGCACCAGCATTTTTCTGTGATTAAATTGCCTAGCATTTCAAGGATTAACTGATCTGATAGGTCACTTACCTATCATTCTGGTTTGAGGCCTTCTTCTTTTGGTTCTGTGCTGTCCTGTTGGGCTTGCCCTGACAGGAAGAAATGCTAATTGTCCCAGATCTTGGAAGTAGTACAGTCCTGGATGTTCTACCCAAGTATCTTGTACTTCCACCAAGGATTATCCTTTCAGCCCTTTCCAAGCAGCAAGAATGGAAAAAACCTGGGGCTGGGGATATGGCTCAAGCGGTAGCGCGCTCGCCTGGCATACATGCGGCCCAGGTTCGATCCTCAGCACCACATATAAAGATGTTGTGTCCGCCAAAAAATAAATAAATATTAAAAAAAAAAAAGAATGGAAAAACCTCATGGCCATGCAGTGGACGGGTAAACACCACTGGAAATTCTAAGGAAACGAAGCATTTTTCTGTCATTTCTCTTTTTTTTTTAATTTATTTTTTTTAATACTCAACAGTGGAATGCATTACAATTCTTATTATACACATAAAGCACATGTTTTCATATCTTTGTATATTATGTGTTTCTCTGTCATTTCTCAAACTCATTTGTGCTACATGAAGGTCCATAGAATCATGCATTCAAATTCCAACTCTACTACTGATATACTATGGGATTCTGCCTAATTCTTTATCTCTCTCTGCAGTTTAGTGAAACATTTTTCTATAATATATTAATATTTTTTTCTGGGTCTCTAATACCCATTTTCTACTCTTAGATACTTTTCAATGTATCTGGCAAGTTAGACAGGTGTCAGTATTTGGTGTGTATATGTGTATCTGCATGTGAGGGTTTATAAACCCCTTAACAAATGCACACACATACATACAACATTTATGATAATTGTATAGTAATAACAGAGTTCTATAGTATTTTAAATAACATCACAGAGCCATGTGTATTTGAAGACTCTCATCTGATTGACTAAGAAAACAATATCCTCTATCCCATTCCTCCTGTTACCAGGGACAAACTTCTCACTTCCAAAAAAGAAGAGTCAGAAAAGTGACTAGGTTGTAAACTGAGAGAGGAGTGGTGATTAATCAAAAGACAGTGTAGTTGCCAAATAATGGGTCTGGCTGCTCCCTGTAGGAGAGAACAATTAAGATGAGAGACCAGTTATTGAGGCAAAAGAAGGTAACTTTATTTGAAAAGCTGGTTGAATGAGAAAATGGAGGACAGTCATCCAAAGTCCATGTTGTTCCTTGGGCCAGTGACTGGAAGTGGGAACAAAGAGATGCAAATAAAATCAAGAAGTTATCCTTGAGTTTCAGACCACAGGTGTCATAAGGGTTGGATGCATTCAGTTGATGCTATTGGACCTCCTGAGGTTTCTGTAATTCAGTTTCATGTTAGTATAAATGCCCATCTTAAGCTATACATTAATAGACCATAGTTTCTGCTACCTACATACAAGAATGCAGGGTTTTTAAAAAATGTTTTAAGTGGGGTGCAGTGGCACACACCTGTAATCCCAGTGGCCGGGAGGCTGAGACAGGAGGATCACAAGTTCAAAGCCAGCCTCAGCAAAAGTAAGGCGCTAAGGAACTCAGTGAGACCCTGTCTCTAAATAAAATATAAAACAGGGCTGGGGATGTGGCTCAGTGGTCAAGTGCCCCTGAATTCAATCCCCAGTACCAAAAAATTAATTAATTAATTAATTAATTAATTAAATAAAAATGTTTTTTGTTGTAGATGGACACAAATACATTTATTTTGTTTGCTTAGGAGATTCTGGGGATTGAACCCAGTACCTCACACATGCTAGGCAAGCATTCTACCACATAAAGCATAAAGTGGACCACTGTTACAGTTCCTTGAATGTATTCTGCTGGGTGATTTGAACAGAAGCAGTGATATAATAGGAAAGAAGATAAGGAGATACATTTCATAAGCAAATATGTGATCTCATTTTATTTCCACAAGAATCCTATAAGGTAGGAGGTCTTAAATATTTCCCATTTTACAGATGAAGAAATACAGGCCCTGAGAGGCAAAGGAGCTTGCCCAAGAACACACTGCCAGAAAATGAAATTCTAAACCATCTTTCTAAATCCAATACCTGTGTTATTTCTGCTATACTATTTGGAATGAACAGTATACTGGTACATGTTAAGAAAGGATCTCTGGAACTGATTGCCTAAGGATGAAATAGATGTAGGATCTTGGCAAACCAATCTTCTTTATCTCAGCCTCATTATCTTAAAACTGGAACAATAACAGTACCTACCTCCTACAGTAGTTAGAAGATTAAAAGAGTTACAAATAAAAAAGAATAAGAAATAAAATTATTAAAAGATTTAACACAAGAAAGATACCTCCTGTGCCTAGAGAAAAAACATTAGCTATTTAGTGTTATCTTACAGTGCTTTGGAGCCTAAGCCCTCAGGGTATACTGGTGGCACAAAGTTCTCATACTTCTGGCTTTCATCCTCCCATATATCACCTGGGGCCTGTTTGGCAAGGATCAGCTACTCTTAAAGAAGGCAGTTTCCTAGTGGCCTGCCATGAAACTTAAGCTTTTGTTGAACAAATGAGATCATCCAATTGGCTTTTAATGTTACTCAGTTCAGCTTTTTTTTTTTTTTTTTTTTGAGAGAAGGAACTTTTAATACTGGGGGTCACTGCCACTTAGAGTAAAATATTAACTGGATATTTTGAACATAAAACAGCTTAATATTTAAAGGAATACATTTATATTTTAAAAGTTCAAATAATACACAAGAGAAAAAAAAAAACAAAACAGGTCTTCCTCCCACTTCAGCCGTACAAATATTTTTGTCTCCCAGAGTTTCAGAATCTAGTCTCCTGTAATTAGCAGATAGTTTGCTAAGGAATGTGACATATTCTGTCCACTTAGGAAAGGCAGGGCTGCAGGTAAATTGCTACTTGGGTAAGAAAGCATATGGGGGGAGTCAGCACTGTGGGCCCATTTTATAGAATTTTCTTAACCTTATGTTCCCACTATCTTTATCCATCTGTCTCTTAATATTTTCCCCTCAGGACTTAGGGCCCTAAGTTCTTTTAGGATATTTGGGTGCCAACACATTCTGCTGCATCCTGCTGAAAGAGAGTGAAGTTGGGGAAAAGTGACCTGAAGTCCTTGTTCCCCCTCAGGTGTGACCTGGAGAGTTAAGGGTATTCAGCATCAGGACAGTCCAGAGGCCCATGGAGGCAGTTAGTGGTTGAATGGATGAAGAATACACAGGGCAGGTATCATGCTAATGTCGTGGGACAGGTTGCTCAGAAAATGCACTAAATCCCAGTTTTGTCCAAGTTGAAGAGTTTTTATTTAGCTGGCCTGCCAGCGACTGCTCCCCGCAGGACTCATAACTGTTTCTGCGAGGAACAGCCCAGAACCTGAGCATTTTAGGATATTTAAAGGCAAAAACCACACCTGGGTTGACATAGCTGCAAGCAAGCAGGTACAGAAGCTGAATTGGACAGTTGGTGATACAATGCAATTGGTACATTGGCATTTCCCATGGGACTTTCCAGGTTGGCATAACAGCAAGCATGCAGAAGGGAAGGGGGTCAAAATGACCCTAGTTCAATACACATTAGAGAATGATTACTAAAGTCTAGAAAATCAATCTCTGACAAGGTACATTGCCCAAGAAAAATGGAAACCAAAAAGAACAATTTTACATTGTATAAGAATTGCTATTTTGTGTTGCCAAGTATGTTAAGCTAGGTAACTATTAACAGGTACAGAGTCAGGGCTTTCCCATGGAAGAAGCATTTCTTACATGATATGGAGTCTCGGGGTAAAATGGAGTCTGTTTGGTCATTGTCCATATAGCCTGGCCCATCACACTAAGAACAATAAATAGTCAGCAAAGCATTTTTTTGTGAACAATTAGTATGAAAGCAATCAGTATTATCAGCTAGTTTCTGAAAACTATGAAGATGGTAATTTATTAAAGCTTTAGGTGGGATCCACATGTTACTGATCTGTGAGTGGAGGCCAGTTAAGGCTTTTAGAAACATAAGCAGAGTTGTTAGAAATACATACACAACATTTAGTTTTTGTAATGTCTCAGATATCCTCATGAGCTGTAGTTAAGATATCTAATGCCATCTGATTTTTGTAAAATACTTTTCTATTTGTATTGCCTCTGTGTTTAGTAGGGATCCCTTTATTTCTGTCATTTAGGGCTAGAAAATTATACTAGTAAACGCAGATCAACCCTGCCCATGTAGGAGGTTAGGAAGATTAGCAGGTCTCAAATTAAGTCAAAAGCTTGTGACTCTGACAGTCTCTTTTGTTAATTATTAGACACTCCTCTCTAGGAACCCTTGCTTTATAGCCTCTACCTTTACTTACTTTTGGTGGGGCTGACAAAAAAAAAAAACTATTAAAAGAACTATTACCTTTCCTTTATCTTTTTTAGTTTTGGACACTTTCTTAAATTTATATTCTGAAACAATACTTACGATGTTATTATCTATGTATTTAATTTACATAATAAATTTCATCCCAGGAGAGGGATCAAACAATATAGCATATTGTCTGTGCCTTAATCTTTTTCCAGGTTTCACTCAAGGAGTTACAGCACAGAACAATTTTGAGCCTGACCTGTCTCCCTTATCATTATCATAATGTCATTAACATTAAGTGAGTTTACCACTGTCAATTGTGCCCAGAGTCTTCTTTTGGGCCTTGAGGAGGCCCCATCAAGATCATCTGCAGCTGCCTGGGGGCAGGCTGAGAAACAGTGCTGGGACTGCCAGCACTGGGTTGAAAAGATTTAACTCATTTGTAACTCCCTTTTTCTGGTGCTCTGCTACCCTTGCTTACCATAAGCAGTGCCTTTTGGCACTTTCAACTTAGTTTCTGCCTGTTCAGATTCCTTATTTTGCATAAATGTCTGTACATACAGAATATCTTCCATATACTTTATCTCTGACAGACCAAGATTGCATAATAATCCAGAAAACCATTTAAAGGCCAGATTATGTTACAGCAAAACATCTTTTTCTTAGACAGGTTTATACCTATAGGTGGCCCATTCAACCAAGATCTATCTTTCCAAGAGCCTACTGAAAAACAGACAAATAAGAGAGGAAAACCAAAACCAATTCTGACAGATGGGAACCTTTAAAACAGACAAACTTGCACACACACATTTTTTGCTTAGCTTAGGTGGTGAGGGATATAGGATAGGTGGAAGAGTGGAAGTCACTGTGGCTAACTCAGATTCTCCTCCCCACTCATTGTTGGCATCATTTCTGGAATCAGAAATTAGGAAGTGTTGGTCTTGAGGAGGTCTAAAGTTTGAGTCAGAATACTGAATGCTTCTAGAGTCTAAATTATTCAAACAACCATGTTTTATCATCTTTTGAGGTTTTTTGTTTGTTTGTTTGTTTGTTTGTTTTGTTTTATCCTAGGCCTCTTTCTGCTACGTTAATATAAAGCCCAAAGGGCCATCTGGGTAATTTTGGTGTATTTTCCCCTGTCAGAATCCACTTTCTCTTGACTAATTTTTACTTTTAAATCTAGAGTCTTAACCCCCAGCAGGTGCTTTCTTGTACTTTTCATCCTGCTTTCCTGAGTGTGATCTTGACTGCAGAAGTAGGCCATCCCCTGGTATGCCTGGGTCTGTCAGGATCTCTTATCAGGCATTTGCAGAAGTTTACAGAGTTAATCCCTGCAGTTTGGGGCAATGCCTGTATTGCCCCAAAGCAGAATACAGACCTGAAACATCCTTAAAAGGTCAAGGACCTGGTCTAGTTGGCCCTTCTCTCTCTCCTCTTCTCTAGCATTAGGAAGAAATTTAGCAGAATTCCAGAGTCAAGAACAGATAAAACAACGATTAAAGTACCACACCAGTTTTTTTCTTCATGTTCTGCCCAGTACTGGTGTTGCAAGACAGACAAAAGCGGGGAGGGGTTCAAACAGAACACCCACCTGGCCACATCCCCAAAGGGAGCTTAGGCACTTCTTGGCTGAAGACATATTATTTAATCCCTGGGTCTGGCAAGAGGTCCTGTTATAGGAGTGAATCACCATTATACCATATTAAGTCACCACAGAACCACAGGTTAGGACTCACTCAGATTTAATAACCAAAGACCCAAAGCCATGGAACCACAAATAGTTTCACTGTCACTCACACATGCATTCAAGAATTTAAGCATTGCCTTCCTTGTCTAACCCTTTTTCTGGGAGCTCAGCCCTAGAGTGCACTCGAACCACCTCTCTCCCCCTTTCCTGGGAGCTCAGCCTGTGCTTAAGCTCTTTTTCTCCCCACTTTTCCTCTAAAGCTGTGGTTTCCACTCCAAACTACCATAGAGTGTATTATGCTGCTCTGAGAGGTTATCAAGCTCTCCTTCTGTCCACCAGGATAAGCCTGACTCGTGGACCTGACCTTATTCTGCAGCCATTAACTGGTTTCTGGTGAATTAGTCCTTCCCTCCTTTGGGTCCAGTTGGGGCTCAGCCTTTCCAGAGAACCGGAGCACCAACCTGAAGGGAACTCAGAAAACCATCAATAGCACACTCTCCAGTCTGCCTTGGCACACCGCTCCTCTGGTCCAGCCAAGCTGTGTATCTACTGACTCAAAGGGCCAGTATGGTTGGAATCTCTTTTTTAAAAAAAACATTTGTTTTTTTTAAGTTATAGGTGGACACAATATCTTTATTTTATTTTTATGTGGTGCTGAGGATTGAACCCAGTGCCTCATGCATTCTAGGTGAGCACTCTACCTCTGAGCCACAACCCTAGCCCTATGGTTGGAATCTCTCTGGGGTCTCCAGAAATGTTGTGGAAATCATGTTTAGCAAAAGACCAAGCACCACTTGGAGGGTTGTACCCCAGAAGACCCAGATGCTCTTAAATTCTGGGCCCTGAGCTGAGGTTACATGGGGCTTTTATAGAATTTTTTTTTTTGAGAGGAAAAGTTTATTTGGGGGATTCATGGTTATAGAGGTCTCAATCCCTTAACCTCATGTTCCCATCATTCACATCTGTTTGTCCCCTGTCACTAACAACAAACATTCTTGCAACAAATATCTTACTAGAATATCTGTAGAAGAATTTCCAGATGCAAAATTCAGGTTTTTGAGTTTTTTGTTGTTCTTTTAATAGGATAGGAACTATGTCAAGAATAATGTCAACAAAGAGTGCTGAAAAGAGGAAGACAATAGCAAACAATTGTCTGAATCAACTTTTTAAGAATTGTGGAAATTAACCAAAAGCTTGAAGCAATCTGAAAGCATTTGTTCAAATGATTCAGTTAGTGTGGATAGAAACTTCATGGCATTTTAGCCTACTTTGTTTCTATATTCCCAGTCTCAGCTCTAATGTAGACTTGAAATCCAACAATCACAGTAAAAACCATAATTTGGCAATATCAGAAGGAAAGAAAATTGATATGCTATACCTTGAAAACTCCATTCCTAGACAATTATTATTTTAATGCTGGATATGGGATTTTTTGTTGTTTTCTTCTGATGATTAAATCCAGGGGTGTTTTACGTTTTTATGTTTTACCACTGAGCTACATCCCCAGTTCTTTTTTTATTCTTTTGAGACAGGGTCTCGCTAAGTTGCTGAGGGTCTCACTAAATCACTGAGTTTGTCCTCAAACATACATTCCTCCTGCCTCTGCCTCCCGAGTCTCTGGGATTACAGATGTGTGTCACCACACTCTCTGGACCTGGGAACTTTGGCTTGGTAATGGTATAAAGGAAAACATGTTAGCCTATTGAATATACAAGCAAGTCTTTTATTAGAACTTCTCCTAAGATAAGGAAGATGTAGCACTGACCTTGCTATCAGGCTGGCTCTCCAAACAAAGGGAGATGGTTTCATTCATGTGGAAGGAATGTTTGCAAGGAAGTGGGGACAAGGTTTTGGAATTTTAATTTTCTTTAGATACATTTCAAAGTTTTGCTTTCCTTTTCCTGTGAGAGCACTTAAACTCTGAGAAAGGCATGGTCAGTTGGTCATCCTGTTTTTCATATGGGGCCACAATCTGTGTAAAACACCACTATTTGGTGATAAGGATGAGTTGCTGTGGCTGTTAAGAGAACACACAGAATATATTTTAAAATGTTCAACATCTCAAGCAATAAGGAAAATACAAATGAAGCTACATTGAGATTTTATCTCATTCCAGTTAGAATAGAGTGATGCAAATAATAATAAATGCTGGAGAGGATATGATGGGAAAAAGTTACACTCATACATTGTTGATGGGACTGACTGAAAAGGAGTACAACCACTTCAGAATGCAGTAGGAAAACTATCCCATTCACAATAGCCTCAAAAAAATATTTGGGAATCAATCTAAAAAAGAGGTGAAAGACCTCTACAATGAAAACTACAGAACACTAAAGAAAGAAATAGAAGAAGACCTTAGAGGATGCAAAGATCTCCCATGCTCTCAGATAAGCAGAATTAATATTGTCAAAATGGTCATACTACCAAAAGTGTCATATAGATTTAATTCAATCCCTATTAAAATCCCAATGACATTCTTCATAGAGAAAAAGCAATCATGAAATTCATTTGGAAAAATAAGAGACCCAGAATAGCCAAAGCAATCCTTAGCAAGAAGAGTAAAGCAGGAGGCATCACAATACCAGATCATAAACTATACTACAGAGTCATAGTAATAAAAAGAACATGGTATTGGCACACAAACAGACACATAGATAAATGGTACAGAATAGAAGATACAGAGACTAATCCACATAAATACAGGTGTCTCATACAAGACAAAGGCATCAAAAACATACATTGGAGAAAAGATAGCCTATTCAACAAATGGTGTTGGGAAAACTGGAAATCCATATGTAGCAAAATGAAATTGAACCCCTGCCTCTCACCCTGCATAAAAATCAACTCAAAATGAATTAAGGACTTAGGCACTAGCACAGAGATCCTGTACCTAGAGGAAAAAGTAGGTCTAAATCTTTTTTTTTATTGGTTGTTCAAAACATTACTAAGCTCTTGACATATCATATTTCATACATTAGATTCAAGTGGGTTATGAACTCCCATTTTTACCCCAAATACAGATTGCAGAATCACATCAGTTACACATCCACATTTTTACATAATGCCATACTAGTAACTGTTGTATTCTGCTACCTTTCCTATCCTCTACTATCCCCCCTCCCCTCCCCTCCCATCTTCTCTCTCTACCCCATCTACTGTAATTCATTTCTCTCCTTGTTTTTTTCCCATTCCCCTCACNTTTGATTGGCATTGCATTAAACCTATAGAGAACTTTTGGTAATATCGCCATTTTGATGATGTTAGTTCTGCCTATCCAAGAACAGGGTATATTTTTCCATCTTCTAAGATCTTCTTCTATTTCTCTCTTTAGGGTTCTGTAGTTTTCATTGTTCACCATGTTGGTTTAGGAACTGACTTCTTTAATAAGACCCCTAAAGCACAAGAAGTAAAATCAAGAATCAAGACATGGGGTGGAATCAAACTAAAAAACTTCACAGCAAAGGAAACAATAACATGAAGAGAGTGGCTACAGAATGGGAGAAAATCTTTACTACATGCACCTCAGACAGAGCATTAATATCCAGGATATAGAAAGAACTCAAAAACCTTAATACCAAAACACCAAATGACTCAATCAATACATGGGCTAAGGAACTGAACAGACACTTCACAGAAGAAGAAATACATTCGATAAACAAACATCTGAAAAAAAAATGTTCAACATCTTAAGCAATTAGAGAAATGCAAATTAAAACTATACTAAGATTCCATCTTACTCTCATTAGAATGGCAATTATCAAGAATACAAGCAACAATGAATGTTGGTGAGGATGTGGGGAAAAAGGTACACTCATATATTACTAGTGGGGCTGAAAATTGGTACAACCACTACAGAAAGTGGTATAGAGATTCCTCAGAAAATTTGGAATGGAACCACCATTTGACTTGGATATCCCACTCCTCAGTGTATATCCAAGGGACTTAAAATCAGCATACTACAGTGATGCAGCCACATCAATGTTTATAGCAACTCAATTCACAATAGGTAAACTATGGGACCAACCTAGGTGCCCTATAACAGATGAACAGATAAAGAAAATGTGGTATATATACACAATGGAATATTACTCAGTAGAATATTACTTTAAAGTAGAATGAAATTATAGCATTTGCCAGTGAATGGATGAAGCTGGAGAATATTATGCTAAGCAAAATAAGCCAATCCCAAAGAACCAAAGATCAAATGTGTTCTCTGTTCTTCTGAGTGGAGTGAAAGGAGGTGAGGGGGTATGGGAGTAGGAAGCATAGAAGAATGAATCAGACATTTTGCCCTATGTGCATATATGGTTACACAGCCAGTGTAACTCTGCATCACATACAACTAGAAGAATAAGAAGTTATACTCCATTTATGTATGATGTGTCAAAATGCATTCTACTGTCATGTGTAACTAATTAGAACAGATTTTTTAAAAAAGGACTAGCAGTGGATTCACCATATGACCCAGTCCTTGTTATATACCCAAGAACTTAAATCAGCATACTAGAATGATACAGACATATCAATGTTTATAGCAGCACAATTCACAATAGCCAAGTTAAGGAACCAGCCCATTTGCCTATCAAAAGATGAATGGATAAAGAAAATATGGCATATATACACAGTGGAGGTTTGCTCAGCCATAAATAAGAATAAAAATATGGCCTTTTGCTGGTAAATGGATGGAACTAGAAAATATGCTAAGTGAAACAAGACAGACTCAGAAAGTCAAGGGTCAAATGTTTTCTCATATGTGGAAGCTACAGAGAAATAATGTAATTTTTAAAAAGGGGGAATTCCATGAAAATAGAAGAAATATCAATGGAATAGAGGAAGAGGTTCAAGGGGGAGGGAGGGAGGAGGAATGGAAAAGAGGAGCAACTGCAGGATGAAATTGACCAAATTATGCTACACACATATATAAATATGTGATAGAATTCCACATTCACTTATATCTTAAAGCACCAATTTAAATAAATAAATAAATGAAATACCAGTAGATTAAAGAAAGGGGAACAGAGAGAGGAAGGCGGGGATGGTAAGTGGGAGTACTATGAATAATTTTTTCCTATTGGGTATGCATCCAAAAAAAGTCACAGGCAGTTGTTGAATACTAAGCTGCCTGAAGCATTGGATGACAGTTGGGATAAATAATAAGCTAATCAAAAAAACTTTAAAAAGAAAATCTGGGGACTGAGGTGCCCATGGTTGGCTTTGAAAATCTCTAATATATTCTGGGAATCTAAAAATCCACATGCTCGCTTATAGTTGTGCACATGCTTAGAAAAGACCTGAGATGACCCTAAATTCTCATCTCCCACTCACCTTGAAGATCAGTTAAATCAGGATGTCAAGACTTAAACTGCCTTAGTTTAAAGCATGCCCCAATATACACTGGGAACAACTTGAAAAAAATGGAAGATTGTTGTTTATATAATTTAAGGAAATCCTTGTCTAAATATTTGCTGACAATTAAATTAATAGGACAGAGAATTTAGGGGGAACACATGATATAAAATATTGGCTTTATAGAATTAATTCAGTAAAATTACTAAGTAAACAACAAATTGTAGAGGCACCCCCCTTTCTCCACAGAAAATCTTAACTGGGTTTCTCCAGAAATCTTCACCATGGCTGATTTTAGTACTGTCAACAAAAGAGTCTTTGCAAAAGAGTTCAATGTAGATAAACTTCCAATTTTCGTGTTGCCCTATTTTATTTGGCCACTGGCTGGGAAGATACCACACTCCAGGTGCTGGACACCCCCTTACTAGTTTTTCACCCCCTTACTAGTTTTTCCAGTATAGTAGTTTGTGGAAATGTGTAAACAAGGCCGCTGGCCTTGAGCTGGGGCTTCATAGAGATGTCTGCATTTCTAAGATAAGAGAAGTTACCAATTGGGCTCCATGGTAACAGCTGGCAGGGGGAGGAAAGAAAAGGGAGAAGAAGCTCTTCCCTTCTCAGGTGTTGTCCTTGAAGGGTTAACTTGCCCAGAACAGTGAAAGAAAAAATCTGCTTTATATGAATTTCTGCAGACTGTGAACTTCTGAGCCCTTCTCCTTACATGCTGGGTATAAAATTCTGAAACTACCTAAACTTGGGGTTCAGGGGTTTGACTGATTATAGCAAAAGCTGTGCCCTCTGAACCTGGCTGTTTCCTGCTATCTTCTGTGCCTTGCCTCGTCTGTCCCTACAACAAAATGGCAACAACAAATTCTGCAGATGTGTAAAGAATCTGATTTCCAGATTTGTTATATTATTTAAAATGTCCCCTTTTTGACAAAAATATAAGACACGCAAATTGAATAAGAAAGTCTAACCTAAATACAGAAAAAAAATGCAGTCCATACAAATGGTCATAAGATGAGTTTAAAACAGCTATTCAAATTATGTTAAAAAATAAAGAAAACCATGCTTTAAAAAGTAAAGTATGAGAACTTTTGTCTCATCAAAGAGAGAATATCAGTAGAGATAGAAATTATAACAAAAAAACCCAGAAAGTATGGAATACAATAAGTAATGTAAAATTCACTTAAGATTGGCTCAAAAGCAGATTTGAGCACAAAGTAGAACGAAAACATCAATGAACTTGAAGACATGTCAATTGAAATTATTCAATCTGATAAACAGAAAGAAAAAGAAGAAGAAAAGAAACCAACACAGTCTTAGATACCAGTAAGATATCAATATGCATATTGGAAGGAAAGAAGATTCAAAGAAATAATGACTGAAAAAATTTCCAGTTTGATGATTGACAATAATATAATCATCTTAGCTAAGTAAACTTCAAGTAAAAAAAAAAGTCTTAGAGATTCTCATATAATAAACTCAAAATCCAAAGACAGATGACCTTGAAAGCAGGGAGAAAAGGGATACTTATAAGGTTAACAATTGATTTGCCTCAAAAACCATGGAAATTAGAATTTAATGGGTAACAAACTCAGTGCAGAAAGAAAAAGACAAGTGATCTATATCTTGCAAGACTCTTCTTCAAATATGAAGGAGAAATTAAGACATTCTCAGACTAATGAAAACTGGGAGAATTCTTCAGTAGTATACCTGTTTTACAAGAAATATCTTAGGGAGGGCTGGGGTTGTGGCTTAGCAGTAGAGTGCTCGCCTTGCACATTCAAGACCCTTGTTTGATCCTCAGCACCACATAAAAATAAAATAAACGAAGGTATTGTGTCCAACTATAACTAAAAAATAAAATATATATATAAAAGAAATATCTTAGGGAATCCTTCAGGCTGAAATGAAAGGATACTAGATACACATTTGTTTGAAACATAAAAAATAATAGACCATAAGGAGGCCACGACATAAGCTTCAATGTTACTTAGTATTTGTGAAGTCATGAGGAAAAGATGGGGCTGAGCAGAAAGGAAAATGGGACCCTGGGTTACTTCCTGGGCCCTAGAACTCAATCAGCAGCTCCAGGCTTTTGCTGAGAAATTTGGGAAAAGTTATTTTTAAATCAGGACATATGTGACCCAGGGTCCACAACCTCTCCAAAGAAGAAAAATCAATATTTTGATTGGACTAAATGCTACATGAATACTTATGGATGCTGAGTGCTTTACCCAGGATTGGGCAGGGGGCTGACTTCCTTAAACCTACAGATCCATATAAACATATAGACATCTGCTGGCATCCCTCTCTTGGGACTCCTCCATCTTTGGGAGCTCTGCTTGCTTGCTTTCAATTACTCTAATAAATCTTGTTACTTTGCTCTCACCCTTGGGTCCATAGATTTCATTCGTTGAATTTACGAGACAAAAACCCACCTAACATTCATGCTTCTCTATTGCACTTGTCCCCAATACCAATTCAAGAATAAAGACAAAGATTTGATAAAAAGGTAAAAGAAGTTTTATTGCTTTGACAGCAAAGGAGAAACACAGGGCCTCCTGTCCCATAGGCTATCCCCATCAGGGGGAACAGAGGGTTTGTAAAGAGGTGATTCAAAGGCTATATTACAGGTGTGCCCTGGAAATTCACTTGCTAATTTGGGAGAGTGAGATAGCCATTTCTTAGATCTTCTGGTGCCATCCCCTAAGTCTGAATTACTTCATTCCTGTGGTGTATATTGCTTGAGAACAGATAACTGGTCCTAGGATGGGAAGGAGGGTAATCTTGCCTCCCCAAACATTAGGGAAGGGGAGAAGGATAAGAGAAAAAAGAATAAAAACCTTTCCACTTTAAAATAAGCCTCAGTGGGACATCAGTAAGAGCTATATTCAAAGTATTAAGTGGACCACTGTTATATCAATACATTTAAAAGAATTGTTTAGAGTGATATTTATAGTTTTAGAAGCCTTTATTAAAGAAGAAGAAATTCAAATCAATAACCTAATCTTACACCTTAAGAACTTAGAAAAAATGTAAATGGAATAATGTTATGCTCGAATTCAGGACCCCCAAAAGACCACCAGAGACCAGGGTCAATGTAAGCAGCAAAGAGGTGTTTATTGCGAGCTAGCTCGGTCCTCCGCGCGCGCACACAGCAACTGGTGACGCTGAGAGGCCCCGAGCCCAGGGTTTTCAGCAGTTTTATACAGTCTTTGGGGAAGGCAGGGACTTCACATACATCATAGCATCTCTTAGCAAATCATCATACACTGCGGGAAAATCAAACAACAACTCTAAAACATGATAAACACATTCACTGGTTGGAACAAGTTGGGTAGGAGTGATTGGTCAGTACAAAAGGGGTATTCATTTGAACTGATTGGTTTAAGCCAAGAGGGGTGTACACGCTGAAATACATGGGTTCCCAACACGTTATCAACCACCATAAACTACTGGTAGGGTCATCTGGTATCCCAGGTATTTCCCTGTCTCATGCTGATTGGTGGCTGCTAGGGGGTTGCTATGGGTCCCCACCTAGCCTGACTGAGTCAGGGACACCTGGTGCAGCAGATCTCTCCTGATATTTGTAGATAAACAACTTAGCAGGGTGGGAATGTGCCTAGGAGTGCTCTGTGGGTCTTTCCAAGGACAAAGGTCATGTCCCTTCCTTGGACAGGCTTTGCTCTGAGGTAGAGGCTGGTTTTTCAATACAAAGCAAGTAGATGAAGTAAAATAAAAGTCAAGGCAGAAAGGAATGAAATAAACAATAAAGCAAGAATAGAAAAGGATCAAGGAAACAAAAATCTTTCTCTTTGAAATGATCAATAAAATTGACAAACATTTAACAAAAAAAAGATACAAGTTGCTAAAATCAGAAATGTAAGGACATCCTTACTATTAAACTTACATAAAAAAAGAGAATTGTAAGAGAATACTATGAATAATTTTATGCCAATATATCAGAAAAACCATATTAAATTAACAAATGCACAAACTATCAAAATTGACTCATGAAAAAGTAGAAAATCTCACTAGACTTATAACAAGTAAAGGTGTTTATTAAATAATCAAAACCTCCCAATAAAGGAAAACACAGGTCCAGATAACTTCATTGGTGAATTCTACCAAACATTCAAAGAATAAATGCCAGTCTTTCCAACTCTTCCAAAAATAGAAGAGGAGGGAATACTTCTAAACACATTCCTTAAGGCCAGCATTACTATGATACCAAAGCCAAAGACCCCACAAGTAAATCACAGACCAATAACCCTTGTTAATATAGATGAAAAAAATCATTAACAAAATAGTAGCAAGCTGACCTTGGGGGTACATTAAAATGATTACATGCCATAACCAAATCTGATTTATTCCAGGAATGCGAGGACGAAAATCAATCATTGTGATACATCACATTAATACAATGAAATGAAAATAAGCATATGATAATACTGAGGATTGACGTGGAAAAATATGTTATATGCATTATGAACATAGCAAAAGGAACCCCACTATTACATATAAGTACAGAGAACCTAATGGTGAGATTGAGGCTTAAAAGTGTAGAAAATATTTAAATAGCCATCATTGAGAATGGGAGAAAGCCATTTTTGGGAAAAGTACAAGGTTTACTGGACATAATCTTCACTAAATTGTTAAAAATATTACTACGACAGTTATCTTTCCTTGAGGTTCTCTTCCTATCAAGCTCTTTTACACAACATGTTAGCAATTCACCTCACATGTTTGGAAAAAATGTGAATTATTCATTCAGCAAATGTTTATTCAACATACCAGGTACTGGTACATATACACTGACATGCTAAATGGAAATAAAAAGCCACCATGAGGGTAGTATATAGATACACAATGGAATATTACTTAGCAATAAAAGATAATAAAATCATGGCATTTGCAGGTAAATGGATGGAGTTGGAGAAGATAATGCTAAGTGAAATTAGCCGGGGAAATGGATGGGGCAGGGAATTAGCAAGGATGGTGGAATGTGATGGACATCATTATCCAAAATACGTGCATGAAGACACAAATTGGGTGTCAACATACTTTATATACAAAGATATGAAAAATTGTGGTATGTATGCGTAATAAGAATTGTAATGCATTCTGCTGTCATTTTTTAAAAAATCAATTAAAAAAGAAGAGAAGTCTGTTGGAAATAACCAAGGAGCACTTCTCCATTTACTTAAAGTGTCTGCTGCATTAGGATAGGGGCTTTGGTGAGCAGATCAGAAACAGAATTTGTTAAAGTGACAGAGATCAGTGTTCTTATAGAGGAGGAGCAGCCTTTCCTTATCATCTGAGGTCCCAGTCATACTCTCTGGGAAGTGGGTAACCACCTATTTCGAGTCTTCTCTGTGTTGGTAGTCTGTGCTTATGTGCATTGTGTCTACCAGAAGAAAACAGAATGTGAGAAAGGCATTCAAAAACCTCAGTCTGGTAGCTACATTTACTTCCCAGTTTAAAATGGTAATAGTTAATGTTTATTAAATATTCATTCTGAGACAGGCATTTGGTTGAGTATGTAATATGGACTGCCAGGTTAGGGATTTAGCTCAGTGTCAGCTTGCCTAGAATGTGCAAGGCTCTGAGTTCAGTCCTCGACCCTGGAAAAAAATATGGACTGCCATTTATTCTGCCAAGAAAACCTATGATATTGATTCTATTAAAAAAAAAAATCTCTATTTATAGGAAATGGTTGTGGCTCACTTGGTAGAGTGCTTCCCTTGCATGCACAAGGCCCTGGGTTCTAACCCCCAGCGCCACAAAAATAAATAGATAAATAAATAAAACAAAGGTGTTGTGTCTGTAAGGAATGGTGGAAAAAGCTCTGCAAACTCAACAAGCCAAAACAACCCTTTACCTGTCCAAGATTTTATTAGCAGGACCGTAGTGGCCAGTCGCAGAAGAGAAGGGAGAGAGAGAGAGAGAGAGAGAGAGAGAGAGAGAGAGAGAGAGAGAGAGAGAGAGAGAGAGGAGAGAGAGAGAGAGAGAGAGAGAG
>NW_026000255.1:1376905-1383443 GCF_001458135.2 Marmota marmota marmota | reverse complement strand
GAGAGAGAGAGAGAGAGAGAGAGAGAGAGAGAGAGAGAGAGAGAGAAGAGAGAGAGGAAGAGAGGGGGAGAGGAAGAGAGGTAAAGTAAGAGAGAGAAGGGAGAGTAAGAGAGTAAGAGGGGGAGAGTAAGAGAGGAGAGAGAGAGAGGGTAAGAGGAGGAGAGAGAGAGTAAGAGAGCGAGCATGAACAGGGTGTTGGTATTTATGGGCTTAATGAAGGATGAGGAGGAGCAAGGCGACTGGGCTGCTACTTCTTCATTGGCTGAGAGTTCCCGCCACTTCAGGGATTGGAGGTGCGCCATTCAAAGTTCTCGCCTTTCATAGGGATTGGAGGTGACGATTCGCTCGCCATTCAGTGTGTCATGGACCTGAGCTCCCGGAAGAGAAGTGCTCCGGGTGCCGTCTTTACCAACAGTGTCCATCTCCAACTAAATTTTTTTTTTTTAAGAAAAATCTATTTACATATGAGGTACAAAGAAGTTAGGCTACCTTTGTTGATAGCTAATGAAAAGACAGAGGTAGAATTTGAACTAAGCAATCTATATTAAAGCCTGCCTGCAAACCCACAGATGTTTTACCCTCATACTTAACATTTATTCTCCTCACCAGGGCCTGCAAGGTCCTATATGATCTGGCCTGTGTCTACTTCTTTTCCTACTACTTTCTTCTATATTCCTTCTGCTCCTGCATTCCTACTCTAGCTATTGTAACAGTGATCCCTTCACCTTCTGAATATAGCCCTTATTGCTCTAAGGCTTACTTTTTTAAATGTTTTTTTTTCTCTCTTCTCCCCTCTTCCCCTTCCTAACAAGATTTGTGTTATCTTTTCTTCCCCTAGTTAACTGCCCTTGAACACACGTGCTACAGGAAGAAGATGCCTGCTGAGTATCTGGGAAGTGAATATCTCCCAAATTAACAAGTGAATGCTAACACTCCCTAAGGGCACCCTGGGACTCCCTATCAGAGCACACCTGGAATGTAATCCTCGAATAGTTCCTTTAAGCACCCGCCATGTCCTGATCAGGAGAGTCAAGGGACTCCTCTGTGTTTCTCCTTTGCTAGCAAAGCAATAAACCTTCTTTTTCCTAAAACTGTGTCCTCATTATTAAATTGGCATTGATTGGCCTTGGGGACAGGGACTGAGCTTTCAGTTACACATTTTTTTTTTTTGGTACCAGGGATTGAACCCAGGGGTGTTTAGCCACTGAGCTACATCCCAAGCTCTTTGTATATTTTATTTTGAGACAAGGTCTTCCCAAGTTGCTGAGGGTAGCCTTGAATTTATTTTTTTAGTTTTTTAAATTTATTTTTTATTAGCTACACATGACATTACAATGATCTTGGCAATTCATATATTTGAATCAATTGGGGTATAGTTTCTCATTTTTTTGATTGTACAGATTGCAGAATCACAACTGGTCATACAGTCACCTATATATACACAGCAATAATAATGTCTATTTTATTCTGCTGCCCTTCCTATCCCCCCTTCTCCTCCCCTCCCCTCCCATCACCACTCTCTCTACCCAACCTAATGTGACACACTTTTTTTTCTTCCCGCTCACATCATCATACATGTATTCTGTATAACGATGAGGGTGTCCTTCCATCTTCCATACAACTCCCCTTCTCCCTCCTTTTCCCTCCCACCTCTCTTCCCTATTTAGTGGTAATCTTCTTCTCATGCTCTAGCCTTGAATTTATGATCTTCCTGCCTTACCCTGTCTCCCTGCTATTTTTTAACATATTCTGATTTCAAGGTCCTTTGCTCTAGCTGTTCCCTCTACTTGAACTGTTCTTCACATGCCTTATTCTTTCTCATTATTTAAGTCTCTATTGACATGTTATCACCTCAGAGATGGTCTCCATGAACACCTTACCATAGCTACTTCTATTTCACCCTGGTAACTCTCTTATAGAATCCTGTTTTATTATCTGTTGTAGGACTTGTCATTATTTGAAATTATTATTGTATTCACTAATTGTCTATTAACTCTTATAAGATTTGTAAGTCCCTGTGGGCAGAGACCTTGTTCACTGTTCTGTCCCCAGTACCTAGCGTCAGATCAGGCGAGTTGGGCAGCGATCAAAGGAGGCAGATTTAAAAGGCCTCTGAATGAGGCTTTATTGAGATATCACTCCCTGGCGGAACTCGATCAGACCCACAGAGTGGACAGGAGAAGGGTCTGAGGAGAAACCGCATGGAAGCTCGACCAGACTGGACTTTTATGGGGCTTACTGCAGGAAGGGAAGGGCTTGGGACAGGGAAAGGTGTTTTTAGGGTCCCTTGTCCCAGTGGAGTTGGTCAGGGGAGTTGGCTGAACTCCAGGATTGGCCAGGGGGTCCTGCTGATTGACAGGCGTTAGTCAGGAGATCTGGCTCATTGACGGGCGTTTCCGCCGGCATCTGATTGAAGTTCTTTTCCCGCGCTCAGGCTGCTTTGTTCTGAGTCGCCACTAAGTCGCCACCAAGTCACCACCACCGACCTTACACCTAGAAAAAAAAAAAAAAACACCTGGCATATAGAAAAGAACTCAGTAAATGCTTGTTTAATGAGTGAACAAGCCTTACAAATATTTATTGAATGCCTTGAAAATGTCAGACCAGAAATTTGCTATTGAAATTATTATAGTTTTATGAGAATGGCAGACTTTACAGCACAGAATGAGCAGCATTGTGCAAGAAGGAAATAAGGACTCAGATGAGGGAAACTTAATGTAGCCCGGAAGCATCAAGGAAGGTCTAAGAGAGAAGGGGACCTTTGAGTCATGTGTTGGAGACTAGGTCAGTGACACCTAGAAAAATGAGGAAATGGGAGCATTCCTAGCAGAGAGAGACCAGCATGCCAGTAAGAGTAGTTCTGGAGTTGTGAGACATGCTTTAAGAGACACAGCATGCCTGAAGCAGTGTGAGAGAGTAAAAGGAGATGCTCCCCCAATTGCTGCCCGACTCCTTCCTACTGTTGTTTATGACACAGCATGAATGGCACTTCCAGTGAAGCTGCTTTGCTCCTGCTGTTTCTTTAACATGAACCCTAGCTCACATTATTAAAAAGACTTTTTTTTCACTTTAATCTTTCCCACTAGAGTGGGAACTCCTTGAGGGAGTGGTATGTGTGCCCTTTTACACTCCTTGAGTGGTATTTTTGTGCCCTTTTACACTCAATGCCCAAATGGCGCTATTTGAGCTAACGAATGTGAAGCTAATAATGGTCATTTATTCAGCAGTTAAGGGTAAGATTGTCACTAAATAAAAATTTTTCTGATGACAAAAAAGGGAAAAAAGAATTGGAAAAAACATTCCACTAGAGCCAACTTCCTTTCCAAAGGTGATTTTTCTGGAGTTTTTGCTAGCTTTGCTAACTACCCAGGAAAAGTGTGCAAACTATTGATTACAATCATAGGATTTGCATAAAATAGATATCAATTTTTCAAATCCTGACTCTGATTTTAGGCAAGTTATTTCCCCCTGTAGACATCTCAGATTTCTTTTTCTGCTGAATTGAGGGCTACTAATAGGACCTATCTCATAGGATTATTATAAGAATTAAATAGGATGAGGCTTGTAAAAATGTTAACAGCAGCATTTGGCATATAGTAAATGTACTTATTTTGTTATTATCATTCAAATGCTCATCATTTATGGCACAGCAAAGTGTCTTGCATTGAATCTTAGGTCTTATAGAGAAGAACTATTTCCCATGGAAATATTTGGAAACAGTTTTTCTCTGAGTCTTGGTTATAATTTCTTTTTCACTTCACTAAGGGGGCTTTGATTGATGCAATAACCAGAAACTGACCTAGCAAGATAACAAGGAGTAAGGAGTGAGGAAGAGACAGACAATGGAATAGGTTGGGAGAATATGCATATATTTGATGGAAATACTGGAGTATTTTATATAAGGAACTGAGCATTTGCAGATTTGGGTATCTGCAGGGGTTCCTGGAACCAATCCCCTGTGAATACCAAAACACAATTGTATATATATGTAAAAATAGTGTGGATGGATACCAAATAAATATTGAATCAGTGTAGATATGTATCAACAGATGAATGAATAAAGAAAAGTTGGTATATATACACAATGGAGTACTATTCAGTCATAAAGTAAAATAAAATCATGTAATTGGCAGGAAAATTGATAGATCTGGAGATCATTATGTTAAAGTGAAATAATCCAGGCTCAGTTAAGCAAGAAAGTGTCACATGTTTTCTCTCATATGTGGAATCTAGGAGGAAAGAAAAAAGACACCATGAAAGTAGAACAGGAACTATTAGGAAAGGGAAAGAGAACTGAAGAAGGGGATATAAGAGTATAATAGGCAAGGTAGATACAATCAAAGCAGGTTATATGCATGTATGAAAACGTCACTATGAAACACATTATTTGTACAATTAATATGCACTGATAATTACAATAAAAATAAAGGTATTTATTCATGGTTGTGTCATTATGATTGTTGTTTTCTCTAACATTTATACTTACTTTATATTTCTCTAAATTAATATATATTAATAGTGTAATGAATATTTTTACTAAGTTACCATTTATGTTTGCCAGACACAACATATATTCTTTAATTCTCACAATTATCCTATGAAGTAGTTATTATCCATCCCTTCAATCCCATATATTATATGGATGATGAAAAAGAGGCATTTAAATCACCTGATGAAACCCTAAACTTTAGTGAAATAATGTAATTTAAAAATACTTATTAAATTTTGTAACATTACATTATGATATTGTTAACATTAATTAAAAAACAGTTTGTGAAGTTATAGGCATGATATGATTATAACATTTAAGCATAAAATGGTGGGTAAAAATTAAAAAGTGCTTAAAAAAAAAGAAAAAGAGGCTTACAGTAACCTACCCAAGATCATATACCTAGGATGACTTTAAACTATCATCAGATCTGTTGTATCTATGCATTTACCCACAGCTATGTTGCCTTTACTGGTTAGCTTATAAACAATGTCAAAATTTAATGGAAATAGGCAATGGAACTCTAAAATTATTATAATGAAATGGTTTATACATTACCCATTCTTGTTTTGCAAAACACATTCTTCAAATGAAATCTTATCAATAAATGCTTATTCCTCTCAAAAAAAGTGCTTTTCTGGACTGGGGATATAGCTCAGTTGGCAGAGTAGTTGCCTTGCAGGTACAAGGCCTTGGGTTCAATCTCCAGTACCACAAAATAAATAAATAAATAAATAAATAAATAAATAAATAAATAAATAAATACTTTGCTCATTTTCCTCTGAGATACTCCTACTCTGTTTTCTTCAACACATTAGTTCATGTGCCTCCCCTGAGCTGCCATATAAGTGTGAGTCTCACATTACTTTTTTTTTCACACATCTCCTAAAATATGTTGCCTAACCGACTAGGTAAGGTCTTGAACTTGAAGCTGATGGAAAAGTCTAGTTTAGCACTTCAAGAAACTCTTCTATCTCCACAGGAACTACTATTATCTTTGAAAGGATCTCCCATGTAGACGAGGATTCAGTCTCCTGATGAAGATTTTCTACATTTTATACTTTAGTTTAAACAATTAGAAATTCCCTTTTATGAATATTACAAAGATATTCACATATTTGTTCAGTTGATATTTATTAAACTCCCATTATGTTCCAGGTGTTAATAGATACATGGAGTAATTTTAACCACTTCTTGATCTCTAGAAACTTACCATCTAGAACAGAAAAGATTCCTAATGAATTAAGGAAAGGATGCTATTGATGCATTACTTTTTTTTTTTAACATTACTTTACATTACATTACCTTACATGTGTTAAGGCAACAAACAAAACAGAACATTTAAGAAATTGAGGGTGTGTGTTTTTTTATCATTATTGATAGAAATGCATTATCATAAGTTGCCATCTTATTAATCCCCAAAATCCCGGAAAAAAAAAAAAAAAAAAAAAAAAAACTTCCCATGTAGATTTCTCACTTTGGCAGCACATATACTAATAAGAATCTCCCAAGTAGACAGAAGAAGCTTTGATATTCCAGATGACGTCACCAGATTGCTAGGCCTTATGAAAAATGAACTTTGCCTTTGGGTCTGTGAATTTCTTCTTTGCCTTATTATATTTCTCTATGCCTTTCTATGTTTCAATTTGACATACTATAAATGATTTGAATTAACTATCCCTGTACTGGAAGGAATTGAATGTGTCATAATTGAAGAGGAAACATCATGGAATGCTCAATTGTTGCTAATCATTAGATGCTTTCCCACTCAGCTTGGCTCAAACCCTGTGATTATGTCATCTATATGACACTTAATAATTATGACAAATTAAAAATGAAATAAAATTGATATTTAAAATGGGTGGGTTTTATAAGTTATACCTAAATAAAGCTATTTTTTTATTGTTGGTTGTTCAAAACATTACATAGTTCTTGAAATATCATATTTCACACTTTGATTCAAGTGGGTTATGAACTCCCATTTTACTCCGTATACAGATTGCAGAATCACATCAGTTACACATCCATTGATTTACATATTGCCATACT
>NW_026000255.1:1365894-1370455 GCF_001458135.2 Marmota marmota marmota | reverse complement strand
GACGTGACTACCACGCCGGCGGGCCGCTGGGCCTGTTCCGGGTGCGGGCGGCGGCTCTGCTCTGCCCCTACTCCAATTGTGGTGACGTGTCTACCATGCCGGCAGGCCACTGGGCCTGTTCTGCCGGTCGGTCGCAGGTCTGCCTACCTTGCGGGCACGGGCGGTGGCTCTGCTCTGCCCCTATGCCAATTGGGGTGACGTGACTACCACACCAGCGGGTCACTGGGCCTGTTCCGGGCACGGGCGGTGGCTCTGCTCTGCCCCTACTCCAATTGGGGTGACGTGACTACCATGTCAGCGGGTCGCTGGGCCTGTTCCTAAATAAAGCTATTTTTAATGAAGAGGAAGACCTGATATATGGAAAGATACACCACATTCATGACTAAGACACCAACAAAATGTATTTCTTCAAATCACTTCCACATTCAATGAAATTTCAATTAAAATTTTTATGGATTATGGATGAAGGGAAGACTATATCTAAAATTTGCACAGAAGAATAAAGATCTGTGAATGAACAGCTGATAGTTTTAAAAATAAAATCAAAGAGACCAATTCCATTAGTTATTAAGGCATATTTTAAACATGTAGTAAAATAACACAAAATAAAAATAAGTGAGTCATTGTTACAGGAACATGCAAACAGATGAAGAAACATAATAGAGAGCTCAGAAATAAGCCATGACTGGACTAGGGATATAGCTCAGTTGGTAGAATGCTTGCCTCACATGTACAAGGCCCTGGGTTCAATCCCCAGCACTGCAAAATAAATAAATAAATAAACAAACAAACCATGGCATATTATAAATATGATATTGTAAATTAGTGATGAAAGATTAAATTATTTACTACAGCTTTTTGGAAAAGCTGATTTCAATATATAAAGAAAAACAAGCTGTCTTATACCACATTAAATAAATGAAACACAAATAACTTAGAAATTAAATATAACAGGTTAATTTTAAATCTAAACTGAAAAAATATGGTAGCATTTTTCTATGACCTCAGGGCACAGAACAGAATTATTTTAAAAATAAAATCCCAAAATATATTAAAAAAATTAATATCTCTATTCAGCAAAAAAGCTGCAGGGCTGGGGATGTGGCTCAGTGGTAGAGCACTCATCTAGCATGTGTGAGGCCCAGCACCACATAAAAATAAATAAATAAAGGTTTGTGTCCAACTACAACTAAAACAAAATAATATTAAAAAAAACAACACTGCAGAAGTTAGCAACAGGTATGTAGTAAATTTGGGGAAGACATTTTTAACATGCTTAAGCTGACAAGAAATTAAGATCTAGATTATGTAAATAACTCGTGAAACAAACCCAACCCAACCCAATCAAAATGAAGTCCAGGAAACCCAATAGAAGATATTTGTTTCTTTTGTTTTAGTGCCAGGGATTGAAGCTAAGGGTGCTTAACTACTGATCCACATCCCCACCCTTTTTGTTTTTTATTTTGAAACATGATCTCACTAGGTTGCTTAGGGTCTCAATAGGTGGCTGAAGCTGGCTTTGAACCTACAATCCTCTTGTCTCAGTCTCCCAAGCTGCTAGGATTATGTGTGCCACCATGCCTGGTCCAATAGAAGATATTTGTAGGCAGTTCACATAAGGTGAAACCCAGATGGCTAATAAGTTATGAAGAGATATTCAAACTCATTATAACCAGAAAAAAATGTAAATTAAAACTACATGAAGAAACTCCTTTAGCGGAACTGAATAGGGACTTCACAGAAGAAGAAATATGATCGTTCAACAAATATATGAAAAAAACATTCAATATCTCTAGCAATTAGAGAAATGCAAATCAAAACTACACTGAAATTTTATCTCATTCTAGTCAGAATGGCAATTATCAAGAAAACAAGTAACAATAAATGTTGGCAAGCATGTTGGGGAAAAGGTACATTCATAGATTGCTGGTGCAATTGCAAATTGGTGCAACCACTCTGGAAATCAGTATGGAAATTCCTCAGAAAAAATGGAATGGAACAACCATTTGACCCAGTTATACTACTCCTTGGTATATATCCAAAGGACTTAAAATCAGCATACTATAGTGATGAAGCCATATCAACGTTTATAGCAGCTCAATTCACAGTAACTAAGCTATGGAACCAACCTACTTGCCCTTCAACAGATGAATGGATAAAGAAAATGTGGTATATATACACAATGGAATATTACTCTGGCATAAAGAATAATTAAATCATGGCATTTGCTGGTAAATGGATGGAACTGGAGACTATCATGCTTAGTGAAACAAGCCAGTCTCCCAAAATCAAAGGCCTAATGTTCTCTTTGATATGTGGATTCTAACAGGCACTGGGGGGTGGGGGGAATAAAAGTACATTGGATTAGACAAAGGAGAATGAAGGGAAGGAGCGTATAAGAATAGGAAAGATAGTGGAATAAATCAGACATAACTTTCCTATGTTCATATATGAATACACAGCCAGTGTAACTTCACATGATGTACAACCACTAACATGGGAAGTTATACTCCATGTATATATGGTACGTCACATTACATTCTACTGTCATGTATAACTAAAAAGAACAAATAAAAAAATTAAAAAAGAAACTCCTTTAGGGCATAAATTTTCTCCTGCAACATAGAACAATGCCTGTCATGCCTTAGCATTCAATACATTGCTGATGAATGTATGAGAAGAAACTTCTTCTCTAGATGGTTTCTATTCTAGATAGGAGGAGTCAGAAAGACTAGTTGTATTAATTGAGATGACAATAAATATTGCTGTAGTTAATAGCTTTTAGATCACTGTATAGTCACTTAAATTTTCAGAATCAGGTAGTTAAAATGTCTGAGCTAGAAGCTTGATTTCTTTTAGTTAGATTGCTGAAGTACTTCCTGAAACTTTGAGCAAGATGAAGGCATTGTATAGCTGTGGGCTTTGATGATATCATCAGTTACTTCATGCTTTGTGATATATTCTGTGGCAGGAAACATTGTCTTATAGAAGCAGTTCTCTCATTGGTAAAGAAAAGGATGGCCAAGGTTATGCATGCTTCAGTTTTCCACTCCATACACTTTATCTGCTTCCAGCTATGCTTTCTTTAGCAGAGCTCTCAGGCACTTGAACTTGAAATCCCTGAATCTGGTCTTAATTTCTTATCCAGTGAAGTAAGTGGGTGACTTATTCAGCTTTGTCACCACTGTGACTAAAAGACCTGACAAGATTAATTTTAGAGGAGGAAAATTTTATTTGGCTCACATTTTCAGAGCTCTCAGTTCATAGACAGCCTACTTTGTTGCTCTGGGCCTAAGGTGAGGTAGAACATCATGGCAGAAGGGAAATCAGCTCAGAACATGACAATTAGGATGGAGAGAGAGAGAAAGAGAGAGAAGAGACTGACTCCTCACCAGGAACAAAGTATGTACCACAAAGAAATACCCCCAGTGACCTACCTCCTCTAGCCACACACTACCTGCCTATAGTTAATCCCTATCAGTGGATTAACACACTGATTATTTTAAGGATCTCATAACCCAATCATTTCACACATGAGTTTTGAAGTACACCTTATATCTAAACCATAACAGTGGGATATAAATTTTAGTGGACCAAGTTGCTAAGAGCTACCTAGAAGTCCAAATATGTAAAAGATAGTGATGTGTATCTAAAGTAGCATAGTATAGAAGTAAAAATAATGAACACACATCAGGTTTACACTCTTTAGCTAACTTATCTTGAATGTCTCTTAAGCTCTCCCAGTCCCAATTTCCCCAGCAATAAGTGTTAAGAATGCTACCACACCAGGTTTGCAAGGTTATATGAAGAATGAGATGAAATGAGATAATCTCTCTGACAATGCCAAGCAGTATTTGATATTCAACAATGGTAGATCATAATAATAGCAACAATAAAAAGTTCACCCAATTTTAGATCTGTGGTGGGATGTAGCTAGAATATCTAATTCAGGGTGATATAAAGGGGGTGATGCCTTAATTGACTATCCAGAAACTGAAACTCTGGAAGAATTATATATATAAATGCCGCAGTCTGGCTGGGCACAAAATCACAGCCACTCACAGCCTTGCAGATTCAAACAGCAATTTTTTATTCCCAAACTCTCACCGGCACTCTACACGCACGTTCTGGGGAAAATCCACCGGCACTCTACATCCCAAATACTCTCTGAATCCCGCGAGAACTCAACGGGAACTCAAGGAGCGGGCGGGTGCCTGAGGCAGCAGGATACGCCCTATTCCCAGCAGGGTCCACCTTAAACCTGGAACTGCCCTAAACCCAATTTGCGGGCACTTGAGGCAGCAGGATACTCCCTATTCCCAGCAGGATACACCCTAAACCTGGACCCACCCTAATCCAGCAGGATCCTCCCTAAACCCGGATCCACCCTGGTCCTAGAGCAGGGTCACCTTTCTCAAACATTCATACAATGTCACTGCAAATGACCTGGGTCCAAGGCAAGCCCATTTCCACAATGGAGAGTCCTTCCTCTAAGCAACATGGGGTAGGCTGACAAAGAAATTGCCATGCGTCATTCCTACTTGGCAATGGCTCTCAGCAT
>NW_026000255.1:1360431-1364895 GCF_001458135.2 Marmota marmota marmota | reverse complement strand
TCACCAACTTTAAAAAACAATAAATAAATAGAAGGAAGACCAGTAGAATACAGGAAGAGAGCAGGGGGAGAGAGAAAGGTAGGGAAAGAGAGGTACTAAAGACTAAAATGAAGCAAATATTATTCCATGCATGTACGATTATGTCAAAACAAATCTCACTATTATGTATAACTATAATGCACTAATAAAAAGAAAAAACACAAACATTAAAAAAGAGTCCCTGTAATATAATGGTACTCAAATATTAGTCATTGAATAATTTAATTATATTGTAAGTAATTGTAATGGGATTTATTTTTCATTTACTATTAAAACTATTAACTCATATTAATTATACAAATTAATAGGTTTCACTGTGACAGTTCTATAAATGCATATATTGAGTTTTAATCACATCCACCCTTCCTACTACTCTCTCTTGCCCTGCCATTTCTCCCCATTTCTCATAGTCCCCTCTCCCTTTCCTAATAGTTCCACTTCTAACTTTAGATTACCTTATTTGTCTATTTAAAATTTTTTCTTTGGTTTCCATATGGGAGAGAAAACATGGCTTTCTCTGTCTGGCTAATTTTCTTTAACTTAATGACCTTTCGTTCCATCCATTTTCCTATAAATGACATTATTTCATAATTCTTTGTGACTGAATCATTTACCACTGTGTATATGTACCATATTTTCTTTATTCATTCATCCAATTGATGGCCACCTTGGCTGATTACATAACCTGGCTATTGTGCATAAATGCCACAATAAAGAAAAGTAGCAAGTTATCTTTCTCTCTTTTGATAATAGCAATTATAACTACAGTAAGATGAGTGTCAATATAGTTCTGATTTGCATTTCTCTGATAGATAATGACGTTGAACATTTTTTCATATAGTTATTTTCATATAGTTATTGCCCATTTTCACTTCTTTAGAAAGAAACGAAGCATTCAGCTCATTTGCCCATTTATTAATTGGATCATTTGATCTTTTTTGTGTTAATTTTAGTTTTTTTATGTATATCCTGGATATTAATCCTATATCAAATGAACAGCTGGCAAAGATTTTCTCCCATTCTATAGGTTTTGTCTTTGTTGAGTGTTTTCTTTGCTGTGCAGAGCTTTTTAATTTAATATAGTTCATTTGTTGATTCTTGCTATTCCCGAGCCATTTGAATCCTGTTCAGGAAGTTGTTGTCTGTGCATATATCCTGAAGTGTTTTCCCCATGTTTGAGTTGAGTTTTAAAATTCTTCTAGCAGTTTCAAAATTTCAGGTCTTACATTGAAGTTTTTTTTTACTTATTTAGAGTTGTTTTGTGTACAGGGTGAGAGATAGGGATTTAGATTATTTGATTTGGAATTTAATATAAAGCTCTTAGGTAGTTTAAATCTCCTGGGTAATATAGAAATCACAGATATCTGTCATTTTTCTTGTTGGCATATATGGATATATTTTTGTTTCTATTTAGAGAAAGATATGAAAGAATGCATGTTGATTTGAATTTTTGAGATAAACTGATGGTATACAGTAAGGTCAGCAAAGGGTGAGCTGGCTAGGAAAACAAGAAGTTCAAATTTCCTGGATGGCCTTCCCTACAGAGCACATAAAGCCAAGAATTAAGCAAACAAGAGAATTACTAACCTAAGGAAGGGTCTTCATAGATTTACAGTCTGTTTCTCAGGAGAAAGACTATGATACTTAGAATAGTGCCTAGCAAATTAAATAGCTATCAATTGGGAGCATTTGTGATATTGATAATGATTTTTATATTGATATTGATGATGATGATTTCCTATTTTATTGATATTTGTCTGGTTCTTGGTTTGAGTTTTATCATTTCGACTTATGTTGTGATGTTCTCTGCCTTTATTACTATCTGCTCTCCATTGCTTAGTTTGGAAATATTGAATATTTAGTTTTGGGTATTTTATAACCAAAATCTCTTAGTTTTTATATTTGCATTTCAGGGATCCCAGTTTGAGTTTAAACTGTGAGTAACACTTCAGCATTTAGAAATAGCAGAAAGAGTAGCTCCTTCAGGGACTATTTACATATGGAAATTCATCCGGTAAAGAACTCACTCTAAGAAATAGAGAATCTACATGAACAGATTTGATTCAAGTACCTCTGTTAGAGAGCAAAGATAAGTACACTGTGTTCACTCACATTTTCTTCCAACCCAACACTAAGAGACTGTAGCTAAGTCACCTAAAGTAACTGGGTTGAAGCAACAGAGAAAAACAATTAAAAGAACTAGTTTAAAGAAGGTGTTAAGTAGAGTGTTTAAATGAGGTGTTATATCTTTAAGTCTTTAGTCCAATAGTTTATTGAGAAAATTTGAGTACTATATACTTGTTCCTTTGCATAGAATCATAATTGCTTAGAATTATCAGAATCACAAGAGAACTCAAGATCATAGTATGGCTCCTATTGTATTCTCACATACACAAGGGATATGGTGGCATAGGAAGGATACAGGCTTAAAAAAAAAGTCCCCCAAACTATGCATTACTCATGTAACATGACTAACTTTGTTATGATCCACTCCACTATTCCAGAATTGAATCTGAATGACTAAGGGAGGGAAGGAGTGTATAATAAAACCTCAAAGTAGATTTGGAAGTGGTATTATACTTTAAGAATCCCCTAAAATAGGAATCACCACTTGTGTAACAGAGATAATCAAAATGACTGGAGCTTTAGGGAAAACATTTATTTAAGGAAACTATTAACTCTTTTGAATTTCTAATAGATGGTATGTACTGAGGATCAAAGAATAATTAGACATGGTATGGGAGAAGGGGAGAAACTAAACTGAATTTCATGCAACTCTTTCATAGTATTTCCTACAAAAGTTCTAGAATTGGCTTTCATTGGCCAGCTGGTACCATATATCCATTTCTATATGAATCACTGAGGCCACGGGAACAAATGTGAACTTGATCTCTTCAGCTGGGAGGCAAGTGTTAGGGTCAGCAGAATGACTGGAAAGAGGGGCAATTCCTTAGACTAAAATCAGGATACTGTTATCAGTGGAAGGTGGAAGAGATGCTGGGCAGAAAAATAATGCCAGCTATCCACTAGAAAAGCTTAACTTGAAAAAGAATGGGAGCTACTAGAATAGGAATGGGAATGTTTACTAAAGCATAGAAGAACTTTAGCCCCAAGGAATAAACTAATAACTGCAAATTAAGCCTGAATTAAGTGCAGGGAACTCATCCATACCCTGACTTAGCCTCAAGTATGCAAAGGCAAATTTATTTAAAGAAGATTGGGGTAAGAATAAGTACAGAGGTGTGGAAACAGAAAAAGGCCCATTATAAGCTGGACTATTTTAGAGATTTTAGGAAAACAAGTTGAAGGAGGAGAGGGTACTCAGTCTCTTGGAAATGATAACTCACTGGCAGAAACCACAAGACTCCATTTTGTAGGGCTAATTCTCTTGAAGAAGGCAGAAAAACCAAACTAATTAAATAGACTAAATATTGAAGTACACCTCAAATTTAGAAAGGAGGCAGAAGCATTTTTTTTTCTCTATAATAAAGTTTTAAAGTTATACCTGCACAGGGAATAACAATCTTTTAATTTTGTATGTAATGTGGTGGGCTACTGGCCCCACGTTCATATATGGAAGATGAGTTTAATATAAAGTCCAGAGTTAGTTCACTGTGTATTCAAGGGGTAAAACTGTGTTCAGTTTCTCCCTACATCATCAACTGTGTGACTTCAGATAAATTTGTTCACCTTTCTATTCTCAGTTTCCTTTGCTCTAAGACAGGATAATTAAGAGTAGTTGCCTCATGAGGTTATCCTGAGTTAACATGTTAATAGTTATAAAATTTAGAGAATAGCTCTTGACATGTAGTATATACTCAAAAAAAGTGACACAACACTTGATTTTCCACTCAACCTATATGTTTTGGATACTTTTACTGGGAGCATGAAAGAAAACTGATGGAAATTTCTTTTTTGTTGTTGTTGTTTCTGTGTGTTCACTCAAGTGGTTGGATAGTAGATCTGCTATGTGTACTAAAGTCAACAAACAGGCACATGACATGCCTTCAGTGAAGAACATGTGGGTAAGAAGCTATCAAGGTGATTGCCAAGCCAAACCAAATCATAAGCCTGATTCTCCTAAATGTTTTCTGCCTCTGAAAAGAACTATTCTGATACTCCCAGCCAACCAACGGTGAAGTACCTGATAACTGGGTTACATATGCAATAAGTTGTGTCACAGGGGGTGGTGTTATTATATCTGATGTAGTAAGGGTATAAAGAATGGTTTTTAATTTTTTAAATTTTATTTATTTATTATGTGGTGCTGAGGATCGAACTCAGTGCCTCACACATGTGAGGCAAGTGTTCTACCACTGAGCTACAACCCCAGCCCTAAAGAAGGTTTTAATGTGGGAAAACATATGTACATGTACAGTTGGGAAGAGATTCACAGAGGATATGATTCTTAAGCCAAATCCAAGC
>NW_026000255.1:1351667-1359900 GCF_001458135.2 Marmota marmota marmota | reverse complement strand
GGGGGGAGAGAGAGAGAGAGAGAGAGAGAGAGAGAGAGAGAACACAAGTGAGCATGGTTTCATCACTAAAAATCAGGGAATTTCATAAAAGATATAGATTTTTAACTTTTCTTAAAACTTCAAAAGTGAGTCATATTGGACCCACTCATCTTCATGACAGTCATTGCTAGAGTTGAAAAGCAATAGTTCCCCTTCAGAAAGAGCACTTAATCTGCAGTTTGACACAATCCCCATTCAGTCCTTTTCACACATATGTTATTTATCTGGCCTCTGTAGACACTTGCATTGTGACTTCTGAATTTATGTCATTGATGGAGTTCAGGAATTTCCCTGAATCCTTGGAGTTGTCATCCTAGAACTCCCCAAGGGTTTTATTTTCAGGTTTTCTTATGCCCTAACAGGTTAGTTTAGGGACTTCCTTGGGTAGTTTTACTGGGAATAGAGTCAGGCTAAGTAGGTTTATCTGCATCTAGTTCAAGACACTCTTGTTATGACAGGGTTTCGACAAAGTGTTTCCATAATATGTTTCTATTTTTATTTCTCATCAGGGGAAATCAGCTGAGAAAATCAAGCAGTTTGCTTCTTCTGGTTTTCCTCATCTTATTTGTAAGCCAAGAATATGGCAGAAGCTAAGGAATAACTGATTGCTCACTGACAGACTGATATGGTACTTTTGGCTTCCAATAAAGTTATCTCAAGGTGCCTGGCAGAGGCCTGCATGAGATCTTTCCAAACTCAAAGCAAATGTCATTGCCTACTTATCAACTTAATAACCCCAAGGACTCTTCTCCTCCTCTTCTAACCTACCGCCAGTAGAATAAGGGGAGTCTCGATTACCACTAGGCCCTGAATGCCCCTTGTTATAGTCTGGATATGAATATCCTCCAAAAGTTCACATATAAGACAATAGAAGAATGTTAAGAGATGAAATGATTAAATTATCAGATCTGTGTGTGCCTAGAGGAAGTAGATCACTAGAGGTGTGACTTTGGGGTTTATATTTTGTCCCTGGCACCTCACTCTCTCTGCTTCCTGGTTGTCATGAACTGAGCAGATTTCCTCCATCACACCCTTCTGCCATAACGTTCTACCTCATCTTGGGCCCAAAGCTATGGAGTCAACTGACCAGGGTCTGAAACTCTGAAACCACGAGCCAAAATAAACTTATCCTTCTCTAGTTTGCCCTTGTTCGGTATGCTGGTCTCAGCAACACAAATCTGACTGAAACACCCACTCATACAAGGTTTTTTAGAGACATGACAACTTATTAGCACCTCTTTCTAGCACAGTAGAAGCAACAATTTTTAAAGTTTGTAGGAATAAGTGAGAACCTAAACTGAACTGTTACAAAAATTTTAATACTCTGCATGTTTGAAATGCCCACAGAGCAGAAGGAAGCCATCCTCCAAATGCCAAGACAGAGTTGGAAAAGCCAAAATTGTGTTTATTCTTCCTTTTCTCTTTCCCTTATCCATTTGGCAAAAGGGGGATTTATTGTGTATTGCAGCTGTGAAGTATACCACAGAATTCCTCTTTGTCCTCCTTTTCATACAACAAACAGTAGGTGCTAATATAATGTATAATTCTGGTGAAGGTGTGTATATTGTTATTTTTAGATGCATGTTAGTAATGTACTCACAGAATAAATGAACATTACACTTTCCTTAGTCCTAGGGAAAGTTCTGGTTACTATGCTACCACCTCTTAAGAGATAGCCATCTGCTCTGTCTTCCAACATTGGTAGTGGGACACAGGGCAAATTGAGAAAGAAAGCATTCTCTTCCTAACATGAGGACATGTTTTATTCTAGGCATGCGGACACTACAATGAACAAGACAGTCAAGGTTCCTTGATCTCATACATTATGACATTTTAGTGGAGACAGACAACAATGAACACATGAACAACAACAAAATATAATAAAACATCATGAGGGGAAAGGGGAAAAAAAAACAAGGGAGAGAATTAAACAACAGCAGATGGGGTAGAGAGGGAAGATGAGAGGGAAGGGGAGGGGGGATAGTAGGGGATAGGAAAGGTAGCAGAATACAACAGTCATTAATATGGTATTATGTAAAAATGTGGATGTGTAACCGATGTGATTCTGCAACTTGTATTTGGGGTAAAAAATGGGAGTTCATAACCCACTTGAATCAAATGTATGGAAGATGATATGTCATGAGCTTTGTAATGTTTTGAACAACCAATAAAAAAAATAAAATAAAACATCATAGTGACCTGGAGAGTTTTAGATGGTGGTCAGTATTAGAGGACCCTGATAAATTTCTCTTCCTAATTGCATGCCCTCACACACCATTCAAGGGATATATATATATATATNTATATATATATGACAAATACATATTGTTCACATGCTTGCAGATTTAGGACAAGAGTTTTTAAAATCATTTTTCAGAATAAGTATGGTTTAGCATTTGCTATGAAAGAATTATCATTTGGAAAGCACAAGAGTAGTTTCCCTGAATTTGATATCCACACCTCTGAATTACTTAGGACATAGTTGGAGCTAGTGGCTGGCTGAAGAGGGTGTGTTGAAACTTACCTCTGTTCTGGGAGCTATCACTTTCCCAGAAACCATAGAAGAGCCTCAAAGGCTAAAGATAAATTAGTGAAATGGTATATTTAACTTCTGTAGCTCAAGAGAGTGTCAACTGTAAATTTAAAGTATGCATAAGATAAATTAATAAGAATAATAAGTATAATTCCAGTAGGTCAGGGGGCTCTTTCTCACACTTGTGTGTGTGTACGTGTGTGTGCACGCATGTGCATATACATACCTTCACAGCTCAAGAGACTTTTGAAGGGGCCCTGGAGGATCTAAGATCTGCATTGAGCTATTTAGTGAGGTTTACTTAGCCAGTTTATTGATACTCGGGCAGATGCCCTCAATAACTGTCTAACAGGGATTCCTGACTACCCAGTCAGGGACAGGTATTTTCTATTTTCATGCATTCAACTTTCTGATGGTTGAAGATGGTAATGACAGTTTTGCTTATGTTGTCAGAAATCTAGTCGAGAGATTATTCCTGAGAATTCAATGTTTCCTCAGTTGTCTGGATCTATGTGCTGTTTTTGGATCCAAGTAAAGAGCATGACCAACAGCGTACCTGGAAAGAGTGTCAGAAACAAGGTTCCAGTATGTTAGGGATGATAGAAATCATCCCAAGAGGATGGTAGCTACATCCTCCAATAGTCATTCATTTTTCATTCAACAAGTAGGTATTAGTCAACTACTCTGGGCTTTATTCTAGACATGAGAACACTACAATGAACAAGACAGTCAAGATTCCTTGATCTCATACATTATGACATTTTAGTGGAGACAGACAACAATGAACACATGAACAACAACAAAATATAATAAAACATCGTAGTGAACTGTAGAGTTTTAGGTGGTGGTCAGTATTAGAGAAGCCTGATAAACTTGTCTGTTGTGTGAGACTACATTTGTCAGCCCTTGCCCTCAAGGTTCTGGCCCATTTTAACTTTGAAGTATGAGGTGCAATACTTTATTTCAAAGGTGTTTAACCAGGAACTGAAATGCCTATCTATTTATTTTTTTTGTAGATGCCTTTTTCTTATTTGTTTGTTTTTATGTGGTGCAGAAGATTGAACCCAGTGCCTAACAGGCTAGGCAAGTGCTCTGCCACTGAGTTATAGCCACAACCCTAGTCTCCTATTTATTATTTTTTTTCATTTTTTAAAATTTTAGTTTATTATATGTGACAGAATGCATTACAATTCATATTACACATATAGAGCACAAGTTTTCGTATCTCTGGTTGTACATAAAGTTGAGTTACACCATTTGTGTCTTCATATATGTACTTAGGGTAATGATGTCCATCTCATTTCACTGGGTTTCCTACCCTCATGCCTTCCCCTCCCTCCCTTTCTCCCCTTTGCCCTATCTAGAGTTCCTCTAATCCTCCCATGTCCCCCACCCCACCACATTATGAATCGGTATCCTTAAATCAAAGAAGACATTTGCCATTTGGTTTTTGGGGATTGGCTAACTTTACTTAGCATTATATTCTCAAACTCCATCCATGTACCTAAAAATGCCATGATTTTATTCTCTTTTAATGCTGAATAATATTCCATTGTGTATATATGCCACATTTTTTTATCCATTCATCTATTGAAGGGTATCTAGGTGGTTCCACAGTTTAGCTATTGTGAATTGTGCTGCTATAAACATTGATGTGGCTGTGTCCCTGTAGTAGGCTGTTTTTAAGTCCTTTGGCTATAGACCGAGGAATGGGATAGCTGGGTCAAATCTATTTATTAATATTGATGAAAAAAGTAAAGTGAGGGGCTGGGGATATAGTTCAGTTGGTAGAGTGCTTGCCTTGCATGCACAAGGCCCTGGGTTCAATTCCCATCACCACACCAAAAAAAAGTAAAGTGAAAAATGATCCAGGTTAACAGTATAGACTGTAGAGTGTACCAGTTAGGGATATGTGCATAGAAGACAAACAAAATGGCTAAGTTGGCTGCTCCATTTACTAATCCTGTAATGTTAAGCAAGTTACTTTATCTTTCTGTGCTTCAGTTTCTTCTTAAATAGAAACAATGAATCCTGTTTTATAGGGCTGCTGCAAGGATTAAATGGGGTCCAGTCCCTGGCATGTAGAAAGTGCTAAGTGTGAGTTACTATCTGCTGGTCAAAATGTCTTCTCTTCCAAGTGGAATTAAATAATAATCAGAAGGTTATTTAGTGATCCAGACCCTGGAGCAAGGGGAACTGGTTGAATTGTCTTAATAATTCAAAACACTAGGATATTCTGAAGTACTCATCTACTTTATAAAATATCTGCCAACAGGGAAGATAGTCATATTTGTAGGTAAGGATACCCTTCCCTGGGCACTGTATGGAGCCAAAAGATGCATCTCAACTTTTGGGCTTCCCTTCCTAGATCCCATGAAAACCACCCTTCTATCTGCATTTAACTTAGTTTCATTTGTTAGCACCTGGAGTAACATTACAGCTATTTCAATAATGATATGTTGTCAACTCTTCTTTATGAGATAAAAATAATAGTATTAGGTAGTAGTAAGGAATGAGCAGTAAAATTTATGGCAAGGTCACAAGTGTTCTTTAAATTACTTTTAGAGTCTTATACTACTTTCAAAGTGGATGAGAAAGCAAATGGTGGCAGCTAATTTGTTGAACATAAAAAAAAGCAAGTCTTTAAAATACTTTCAAAGTGGATGAGAAAGCAAATGGTGGCAGTTTATTTGTAGAAAATAAACAAAAGCAAAAGGAGCTAATTGGGGAAATAATACATCAAAAGAAAAAGGTTAATGGGACAAACTTTTGACATGGCTCCTTGAAGTTGGTGTGAAGTTAGGATTTATGGCTATAGATGTCTCCTTATGTCTGGGAAGGAAAGTTCCTTTAGTAGGGCAAGTATAGTAAGGTAACTTCTGACCCTCCACTGACACAATGCCCACATTAATATGGAATTTACTTGTAGATGAAGCCTTCCTGTGTAGGATGGCCACCATGACAGTTCCAGAAAGGATCAATTACGGTAAAAAACTACCACCCAATATAAAGGAGGAGTTGAAAACCTTATCAATAAAGAGTGCAGAAGGCGGCCCACAGCTCTCAAGGCAAACATCAAACAGTAATAAATTTGGACACAGCATTGTTTCCTTTATCATTCTCTGCCTAGAGGCATATCTCTCTCTCTCTCTCTCTCTCTCTCTCTCTCTCTCTCTCTTTGCTTGAGCCTCACATTACTTTCACTTATAACAAAGTTCTCTTGCATGGCTTTTGGTGTCTAACTTTGAGTTTTCTTTCATCACAACCCAAGAACTGAGGTTTGGAGTTTCAGTGCCCCACTCTCCTATGACAATAGCAATTAATAGCATATTTGTCATAGTAGAATATTGTAGTAGTAGAATTGTCATCACTCACCTGTGAGGCCTGATGTAAGTTCCTTGGAGGCAAGTTTGGAGATATAATGATCTGAAGTCTATTGGAATGAAGGCTGCAGAGAGACAGAGACAGGAAAAGAGGAGCTGGCCTCCAACAAGGAATAGACCAAAGCACCAAGTCACCAAGCACAAAGGAAATGCTATGAGTCCAGCAATAATCATTGTTCAAAGGCCCAAGTGTGTGTAAAATACCTTCCAATTATTATTGACAAGTTTCAAAGTTATAGTTTAGGGTTAGTCAAAGTAGAGTTCAAGTCAGTCCTCCAAGCTAATTGGGTTGTTATTCATGGACCAGACTCTCTCCAGCCTTGGTGGGAAGCTATACTGGGGACTAGGAATCAATGAGATAAAATAATTGAAATAACCCACCTATACTCAACAAGAGGGAGGGAGGAACTGGAGGAGGATATATCTCCAACGTCATTCAGTCACCCACCAGGCCAAATTTTCCCAGGTATGCCACTGACAGAGGGATGGCAAGCCTCATGAAGGGATCTATGCCTCATCCTACCCACTGGCCAGGTACTTGCAAGAATTACTATGTTTAAAATCTTTTTGTTTCCCACATGATATATTTATTGAGAAACACATTAAAATTATAGCTAATGTTTATTTAGGATTATGGTGTGCTTTGACCTAAGTCAAATCCTCACAACAACATTGTAAGGCTTGTACTGTCATTATACTCATTTTGGTAGGTGAAAAGTTTGAAGAATGAAAAGGTTCAGTAACTGGTCTATAGTTACATCGCTAATAAGTAAAAGAGATGAGGTTCAAATATATTTGTCTAGTTCCAGAGCCCATGGTGCTCTTTTATAATACTATAATTGAGAATGCTGGCACTTTGGTTGGATCCATTATGCTTGACTGACACAATGTTTTAAATGATGATTGTTTCAAAATGTCTATGCCTTTAGGTAAGGTATGACTCTGCACTTTGCCACAGAACTCACAGATTTAGAGGTGTGGTACTGGGTTTGAACCCAGGGGCATTTAACCACTGAACCACATCCTAGCCCTTTTTTTTATTTTGAAATAGGATCTCACTAAGTTGTTCAGGGTCTTGTTAAGTTGCTGCAGCTGGTCTTGAATTTGAGATCCTCTTGCCTCAGCATCCTGAGCCACTGTGATTACAGCTGTGCACCACTGCACCCAGCTCCCTGTAATCTTATTCATAACCACTTCACACATTTTTTTTATTACCTATTTATCCTGGGAAAGCATTCAATTGGAAAGCTCTGCAGACTGCCTTCTACATTCCTCACAGTCCTAAGCATTTATGCTTATTAAGTTGGCAATCACATTGGCCCCATGGTTAAAAATATATATGATATTAGTACTAGATTCATTCTATATACTACTGTAGTTTATGGTTGTATAATCATTATAAATGACTTTGATAAGGATTTTTAAATTAGTTCTATGTCTTTATCCTGTAGAAAAATCCCCTGGAGAAGCAACTGCCCCAGTCATACTTTTCTACAGATGAAACTACTGCCAGTTTTGGTATCTGTATGGCAAACAGATAGGCAGATGCTATAAAGTTCTGAAGATTGTTTAACTGAAACTACTATCTGGGGAAATCAGTAAATACTTTAATAAAAGAGAGGTTATATATTCTAAAGGGAGAGGACCATTTCATAGAACTGGTAGCTCAAAAGCTGCCTCTATTTTATTAATAATATTTGTGAGGCTAGCCCTCCCTTATCAGTACAGAAACTTTTATAAGAAGGCTGAGGAAAATACCTATAATTTAGACCATTAATAATTACCTACTACCTGTCCAACTCTATATGCTATCTATCTATCTATCATCTATCAATCATGCATACATTTCTCCATTCACACATACATAGTCTTTTAACAAATTTCTACAACAATTCTATGCATTGATGTTTTCAACATTTTATAGACAAGAAAAATAAAACTCAAAGAATTTATTTAAGTCACTTGTCCAATGTTATCCATCTATGAAATGATGCAACAAAAATTAATTTCTCCAAAGAGAGCATCACATTTGCCACATCTTTATTTTCTATTACTGATGAAAATTCATTATGATCCCCACCTACTCTACCTCCTAGAGATGATAGATAGGGAGGCAAGGGAGGCTTTAAATGTGATATTACTGTGGCCCACCTCATGCTTTTAATATAGCTCTTGCTGTTCTGCTACTGAGGCTTATTTTTAAATGGACATGTTATATTTCTTTTCCTCTTCTCCCTCTCCCCCTCCCCCTCCCTAACTTCAGCAGGAGGGGGGGGGG
>NW_026000255.1:1338431-1351651 GCF_001458135.2 Marmota marmota marmota | reverse complement strand
GGGGGGGGGGGGGGGGAGGGATTAGGAACAGGATCACCTTTTTCCAAACCTAGGCCAAGTTATCTGTCTTTGAGCACACACCCACCACAGGAACCAAGTAATTTAGACTTCAGAGGATGGCGGCAGAAGATCTAAGGAATGGCTATCTCCCAAATTAGCAAGTGAATCACAGCCTCCCACAGGGAACACCTGAAATGAATTACTTCTTTAAAAACCCTGTGTTCTTTTTAAAATTTTAATTAGAGCTTTATAGTTACACGTGATAGTTAGGTTCACCTCACAGAACATTTCTACTACATTTATGCCACCAGATATACTAAAGAGGAAGACACTTTTTGCTCTTAAAGATGTAAAAATCCACACCTGAAATAACAGCCTCATTCATCTGGTAAATTCCACAGTAGACATAAGGTTCAGAAACAAGTTTTCTATTACAGGTAAAGGAAAAAACCCTCTGTTCTTCCTGATGGGCAGAATCACAGTCTGTGGGACAGAACTCCCCTGTGCTTCTTCTTTGATAACAAAGTAATAAAACTTCGTTTTCCTTTTTCTCAAAATTGTATTCTCATTATTGAATTGGCAATGTAAGGGTCCGGCGAACGTCGGAGGAAGAGACCACCAAGAGACCGCGGCTCATGCAACAGCAAAAGGGGTTTATTGAGGATCCAATCCAGCGTGCTGGGGCTCCGTGCTCACTCAAGAAGGGAGAGCAGCCCAGAGCCCCGAGCAGGAGTTGAGCAGCGCTTAAGTACACTTTTTGGGGAGGGCAGGGACTTTACATACATCACAGTCTCCTTTAACAAATCATCATACACCGCGGGAAAATCAAACAACAATTCTGAGACATGATTAGTACATTCATTGGCGGGAACAGGTCGGGTGGGAGTGATAGGTCAGTTCTAAAGCAGAGTACACATTCAAACTGATTGGTTTAGGTCCTGTGATGCCTACGTGCCAGGCCACATAGGGTCCTAGGTTATTAAACAACCAGATGGTCAGCTGGAATATTTACTGGGCAGTTCCGAGTATTGTCCTAACAGCTACAGGAATTTCAGGTTTTGCGTGTAGCATAGGAACTTAACAATACCTGGTCCTTTACTTTTTAACTCAGGCCTTGCAGCTTAGAAACTTTACAATGCCCGGTCTTTTACACTTTAACTTTTACACTTTAACTTCAATTTCTTTTACCCTTACAGCTTCAGGGACAAGGACTCAGCTTTCTGAAACAGTAAAACTTTTGAATCAGTGTTTCATCAGTCACCAGCTGGTTTAAGTAATCTCTTTGAGGAAATTCAGTTTGTTTTTGGTGAAGGCTCAGTTCTTTAAATTCTGGTTATTACTCCCCACCACCTCACCTGTTTCCAGACGCCACCTAAATATAGTGGGGGTAGAAAAGGATCTTACTGCCATAGGAACCTTCCTAAACTGAAGGAGCTGGGGCGAATGTTTGGGACTGCTGTGAAGAGCCATAATTTGAATCTGGATGTGTCTGTCTCCTGAACTTGAAAATACCTGTGTCTATAATACATATATATTCTATTTCTACCTTTCATCTGACATGCAGATCTGAGTATGGGGGGAATATCTACCCATGTGTCCCATAGGCATCTTATAAGCACTGTGCCCAAATCTGGATTCAGTTCCCTCCTGCAAAGATACAAGTTACTCCTCTTACGTTAGTGTCTTCATCTCTTTCATTCTTCATAAATTGAATTATATTAATGAGCTAGTAAACTAGTTTTCTGGGGGAAAAAGCCCTGTTTTGTAGTACCTGCTCATTTCAATTATGTAAATATGTTACCATGGTTGATTTCAAGGTGCTGAGGGTTTTACAGGTGGTTCTAAAAAAACCTTCCTGAAAATTTAACACTTAGGTCTCATGAGCTACTACTATTGAGACAGAAAGATAGACCACCCATACAAGCCAGGAAAAGGGTCTTAGAGAAGAAAAGGAGGAAGAGAGAATTGGGAAGTCAAGCTTCTGACTATAGCTACTCCAAGGTACAAGGATAGTTCCTGAACAGCCCCTAGACAAGATTGACCACAAAAGGTACTTCCTCTTCCACCACCAGACTCTCACCCCAACTCTTGTGCTGATTAAGGCTTAAAAATCACTTTTATCCAGATTTGCTAAAGAAAGCAAATTACAGAAAGTTGATTGGCTCCCTTTCTGGATCCTATATCCCACCAATCATCTATAGGGACAGATAAAGCCCATTAAAATGCCTAGACAACAGACACCTGTGGGCATCCCTCTCTTGGGACCCCCTCCCTCTTTGGGAGCTCTGCTTCCCTTCTATTACTCCAATAAATCATGTTACTTTGCTCTCACCCTCATTTTCATGGATTTCAATCATCAAATTCATGAGACAACTCACCTGACATCTACACTCCACACCATGTTACATCATGACAAGATTTCAGCATGAAGTAGTCTCTGTCTCACTCTCCATACAATCAACTTTCATGCCTTATCATTCTATTGTCTAAATACTCTCTACTTTCTCCCATCTTCTCCATTCTACTTGCCAACACTTTATGCAGCAGTCTGGCTGGGCATAAAATCACAAGCCACTCAAGCAGGAACAAATTTATTTCCAAAACTCCCGCGAATGCCACGCACGCAGCCTTCTCCCAGGACACACTACACCAACAGGAAATCCCTCCTCCGGAATTCCCTCCTACGGCACTTCCCCAACCAATGGGAACTCTCCGGGAGTCCCGCGAGAGCTCAAAGTAGCAGGCCCAGGCCGGACAGCAGGGGTCTAATCTCCAATTGAATGCACATCTTAACATAATCATTATCATCTCAATGGCTTGCTGGTGTCACCTTTCAACCAAAAATGCCATGCGTCATTCCTACTTGGCTATGGCTCTCAGCAACTTTAAGCTAGACCTTTTTAAAAATTATTTTTTACTTCCATTATCTCCTATCTCCAGTTTGTTCTTCACAAAGAGCAAAGGTAATTTCTAGTACACAAAGATGAACATGACACTTCTATGAATAAAACCCTTCAATGATTCATCATTGCATTCAGGATAAAATTCAAACTCCTCTTCTAGGCCTTAATAAAACATGCACTCTCATATTATAATATGGTCCCATTGATTTATTATTCAAATAACATCTCTTCCAGAAAGCTTTCCTGACTACCCTAATATTCAAATGTTATTTATCACAGTTTGCCTTGTAGCAGGGCCTTTTATAAAAAAACAAAATTTATTGCAATAAGTAGGTAAATAAATTAAAATACCATAAGGATAAGAAGCAATCATAGTGGTTCCATTGTCCTCTGCATTTGTAGAAACAAACTTTGGAGTACTTGATTCTGGATTGTGTGTCACATACACAGAAATAAAATGGAATTACATAGGGAATGGTGTTTACCTGTACATTGAGGAAGTATGAGATATTGTCTTCAATAAGGTCAGGATGTTATTCATGGGAACAAGATTTATCTTACTTGGTTTAAACATGCTCTGTATTATCTGAAAAGGCAAAATGAGGACCAAAGGGAAAAGGGCACAAAGAAGCACAATCTCACATCCTAATAGTCACAGATTTGCAAACAAATTGTTGCAGGACAGGTAATAATAAATGTGTAGCATCACATTCTATAAAACATACACAAAATTGGGATTTAATAGTCAAAAATTAGAATTATAATAACTTTCTAACAACATCTCCACTGATCACCTTGTGTACTAAGAGCTTATATACTCCACTTGGGAGACCACTGAGACCAGAGTTTTTGATTAATACCCAGAACTTCTTAGGTAAACAGAGAACTCTGAATTAAGGCTAAATGCTAAATGGATGGGTAGTACTAAGAAAGACTGGATCAGAGGGTTCCATTGCCAAAAGCTCAGTCCTTGTCCATGATGCCAATCCAATAATGAGGAAACGGTTTTGAGAAAAAGGAAAAAGAAGGTGTATTGGTGGAGAGGAGACAGGGAGATGCTTATATTTATGGTTTGGGTAAATGGCAGGTATATATAGATATTTGGAGTTCAGGAAGAACATGTTTTTCCAAAAGATATATATTTAGGAATAAAGAACAGAGAGAGATGATTAATTGAAACCTGTAGTTGAGTGAGATCATCAACTACCAACACTCTTAAAAGGCAAATGAAGCAGTTATTAGTCAAATCTGGTACACAGGCCATTTTTACCTATGTGATTTGGAGCAAGTTATTAACCTTTCTGAGTCTCAGTTTCCATATGTTTAAAGTGGAGGTAATAAGATTTTCCTACTTTGTTCAAAGGGTGGATGCATTACTAAAGATATTGCACAATTTGAGCTTAATTTTATTGTGGAAATTATGTAAATTAGAGGCAATGTATCATTGGTTCCATAAATCTGTGAACATGCAGAATATTTCAGCTTTAATACTACTTAGATTTTTCTCAATATTGGTTCTAACACTTAACAGGATACTCCATTGTTGATTAAGATTGCAGCCTATCAAGATGATTATAGCTTCTTCATAGCTTTTATTTTCTAAGCACTTCTGGCTTCCACTGTAAAGTTAATGATTTTATGGTACAGTTTTCATTACCATTAACACTTGATGAGCATTTGGATAACATTGTTTAAAATAGTTTCAATAATAATCACCAAGATCATTCCTAGAAATTCCAGGGCACACAAATTATAGAATACCGACAAAGTATGAGAAGTATTCATATAGAAAGATAGCAGATTAGAGGAATTCAGCACTCTCCTACTTCTCTGTGAGATTGGTGTGTAGCCACATGTTGAAGTAGGAGGGTCTTAGGAAAGCACTGGAGTGCAAAGGTAAGAGATTCAGTGACCAGGTGAAAATCAGAACTAGGGCTGGGGATATAGCTCAGTTGGTAGAGTGCTTGCCTTGCATGCACAGGCCCTGGGTTCAATCCCCAGCACCACAAAAAAAAAAAAAGAAAGAAAGAAAGAAAAGAAAATCAGAACTACCAGTTATGAAAATAGTAATATAAACAGAGTACCCAAACACCAATCACCCAATGGTTCAGGAGCGGGAGGAGAAATGCCCCTTCAGTGGGGCTATAGATGAAACAGTCCCAGTGATCTTCACAAGTCCGGAATCTGGCATCTGGCAAACATACAGGAAACCTGGATCTGTGAACTGTTCTGGCACTACAGAAGAGGTGCTCTGTACTTCCCAAAATATTCATATGGTGCCATACTGAGAAGCCATCTTAAGAAGGGTCCCACTGCCTGAGCTTACTGCTTGGGGAATCAAAAGCCCCTGAATTTTTATTTTATTTTATTTTTTTTTGTGATGTTGGGTTATTTATTTTGTGCATCTGTGGCAATAAATGAGATCTCAGTGGTGATATGGATTTGACTGATCTCTGCAACTGTGCATGGCAAAACACCTGGAAAATGATAACCAAGTCCCAGTGAAGGGTGGGGAGGGTTGAGAGAGCTGGCTATCTGGGTTGGCAGATGCATCAAAGCCTAGAAAGGAAGGGGTAGGAGTATAGTACAGGGTACATACCCCCATCTGTTTGCTCTCTCTCTTTTCCTTCCTCTCCCAGGGTCCTAGGCCCCTGGGATATGTTGGATGCCTCTGAAGCTAAAGGATGAAAGGCTGAAAAGATAGTTGGCTCTAAGTGATCAATATCAAATTATCTCTGTCAAAAATCCTATATCAAATGAAAAGGGTGGGGACAGAGGACATGCCTTTCTTGTTTCACTTTCCCTTAGAAGTGAGAATGACAAAGACCTCTTTCTCTAACTCCTTTTGAGAGCATGAAGTGTCGGAAAGAGGGGAAAATTTGGGAGCCCTGCAGTGTCCCATAAGACCTCATATCCTATAGGCAAGGACTAAGATTAAGGATTATATAAATGCATAAGTGGAAAAGCTCTAAGCCAAGATTAACAAGGACAGCTGGGGTGAGATTGCCTGGAATCTGACTGAGACCCTGGCAGTGAAAGCTGGAACTACTGAAAACCTAGTTTAAGTGTTTGGGACTCAAATTGAGGGTGCAAGGGGCCAAGATAACTCGATCCCAGGACAGGCAGTTTGGCAGTAAGAACAAAGGAAAGAGACTGGGACCAAGATGCCTAGATCCCTGGTAAGGATGGGACTGGAAGGAGAAATGAGGGCTGGGAGAACCCAGAAGACTGGGTTCCGGAATAGCAGCAGGTCAGAATTCCAGGATCTCTGTCCACCCTCCTCTACTTCTTCCCTCTATGAGGCAAAGAAGAGGGAAGGAGGGGGCTGAAGAAGAAATCAAACCATGGATTTAACCCCCAGGTAGCCACAAGGATACATTCAGGGCCAGACAGACACAGGAATGATGGGGGAAAGAGGAATTTAGTGCTGCATTGGCCCTGGAGGGGGCTGGGAGGGGTCTGGAGGCTGAGGAGGGGTAGTAGGGGTTGGTCGTGGGGTTGCATGACTCTGTGCTTTGCGGTGGCCCCATACACAGAGGGAGGCACAGCCTTCCTTGTCCTCTACCTCACTCCCAGTGGAGCTCTCACCAAAAGCCCGAGTTTTCTCATAAATACAGCAGCATTTTGATGAACGGCGTCCCATGTGTTCATTGTCTATTGTGTCACTTGTCAATTCCACTTTTTTTTTTTTTTCTGGCTTCCTTTTCCGAAGTTTGATAGTTAGGCTCTGGTTCTCGGGCTCCGTTGTCACTGTAACCGTTGTCTCAGTGCCTGATCTCGCTCAGCCCGGCCCCTACCTTGGCCATAGCTAAGGCTGAGGAAAAGGAGGAGGGGAGGAAGGGGAATGATACACCCTTCCCTTTTTCTGTGTCTCTGGGTTCTAAGAGAATCGGTATCTGATTCAGGGTAGTAGCAAGGATCCTCAGCCTCCGTTTTACCCCTTCTCCCTGAATTTTTAAATATCCAAGACCAATGGCCTCTTCTCTTCACTGGCTCAATAAGCTCCTGTCCAAAGAGACAGATTGGGCCTAGGGAAATGGAACTACTGAAAACCCAGTTTAAGTGTTTGGCACTCAAATTGACTCTGCTGAGGAGGGACTGGGAGTGTAGCTCTGCAGTAGAGTGCTTGTCTAGCACGTGGGAGGCACTGGGTTTGATCCTCAGCACCGTGTAAAGATTAAAAAAAAAAGGTATGAAAAATCCGCTGAGGACTCTACTCAGTAGAAAGTGTGGTCTGTGAGGTAGAGAGAAGCAGAAAGCACTGTCATTTAAAATTGGCAGTTTCAGCCCATTGTGGTGGTGCATGCCTATAATTCCAGTGGCTCAGGATCCTGAGGCAGGAATATTGCAAATTCCAAACCAGCCTCAGCAATTTAGGGAGATTCTGTCTCAAGATTTAAAAAAAAAAAAAAAAGGATTTGGATGTGACTCAGTGGTTAAGTGCCCCTGGATTCAATGCCTGGTACCAAAACAAAACAAACAAAAAGAAACCCCTTAAAATTGGCTATTTGTCCCCCTGTGGTGAGGAGTGAGACCAGCTATTTATGGTGTGTGGATTTGCATGGGGGCTGGGTCCAGGAAGGCCAAGGCTGGGACTGGCAGATCACTTGGTTCCTGTGGCTCCCTACTACCAGTGCAACTTGCATTGGTTTAGTCAATTCCTTCATACTAGAAGGTATTCAGAGGATATGCTGTCAAGTCTCAGATATTTGCCATACCTCACAATGACTGAGGCTTTAGGAGTGAAGGGGTGTTAAACCCATTGGTCCAAAGGCTCAGCAGGCAAGAGAGGGTTTGGCAGTCAGATCCTACTGTCATTGTTTCCCCATCCCTGAGAACTGCCGTGAACAACTTTGCCTTAGCCTCTGTTAATGGGAAAGACAATGAAAAGGCTCAACCTGCATACTATCCTATGTGGTTTGGCCTGTTTGGCTCGAGCTGAGAAGAAACACTCCTCATGGCAGCTGCAACATACTACTACCATCATACCTGAATGATTAAAAAATTGAGGTCCTAGAAAGAAGTGTCTTCATTTTAAATACTTTGGCAAGAGAAATTATTGACATTTTTTGTTTTTGTTTTGTTTCATTTTCCCTCAATTTTTTCATACTTTTATCTAGTTTTATGTATTTTATATTCTTTAATTTACTTTCTTTCAGTTTTGTTTTTCTCAATTGTTTTTGCTTTTATTGATGCATTATAGTTACTGTACATAATAGTTTAGTTCATTTTGACATAAATTCAAACATGCATAAAATTTAATTTACTCCATTTCAGTCCCTGCTGCCACCCTCATCCCTCCCCTCCTCTCTCCACTATTCCCCTTACTTGACTCCTTTGTGTATATATATATACTACATTTTCTTTATCCATTCATCTATTTATGGATGCTTGAACTGGTTACATATCTTGACATTGATGTAGCTATATCCCTAAGGTATGCTGATTTAAGTTCTTTTGAATATATACCAAGGAGTGGGATGGCTGGGTCACATGGTGGTTCCTTTCCTAGTTTGCTGAGGAATCTCCATACTGCTTTCCAAAGTGGTTGTATTTATTTGCAGTCCCACCAACAATATATGAGTGTACTTTTCCCCCCACATCCTCAGCAGCATTTATTATTATTTGTATTCTTGATCATTGTCATTCTGACTAGAATGGGATGAAATCTCAGTGTAGTTTTGATTTGCATTTCCCTGATTGCTAGCAGTGTTAAACGTTCCTTCATATATTTTTTGGCCATTTGTTCTTCTTTTGAGAAATGTCTCTGTAGATCTTTGCCCATTTATTAGTGTTGTTTTTGTCTTTCTGTTTTTGTTTCTTCATCTTTTCCCTTATCCCTTTTTTAAAAATTTATTTTATTATTGATTTTACACTCGTTAATGTTTTAGTCTAGTCTACATTATCTCTGCCCCTTTCTTCTCTACAGTTAGTGGTATTGTAGATGTTTTTAATAGGTTTTATCAGAAATCTACATCTGGTTTACTTTTAAGATTGGATTTAAAAATAAGACCTGTTTGTTGTCTTCAAGAAACTCATCTCACCAACAAAGACATACAAAGATCAAAAGTGAAAAGATGAAGAATGATATTCCAATCAAATATAATCCAAAAGAAAGCAAGAATATCTATACTTATACCTGAGAAAATAGACTCCAAGTTAAAATCAGTCATAAGAAACAAAGAGGGTCACTATATATGAATAAAAAGAACACTCCATCAAAATGATATGACAATTATAAATATATATGAATGAAACATCAAGCCACCCAATTTTATAAAACAAACCCTACAGTACATAAAGAGATAAATAGGGCCCTCTATAGTAAGTGGATGACTTTAATACCCTGCAATCATCAGTAGATAGATCTTCTAAGCCAGGCTCAATGATATATGTCTACAATCCCAGCAGCTCCAGAGGCTGAGGCAGGAGGATCATGAGTTCAAAGCCAGTCTCAGCAACAGTGAGACACTAGGCAACTCAGTGAGATCCTGTCTCTAAAATACAAAATAGGGCTGGGGATGTGGCTTAATGGTTGAGTGTCCCTGAGTTCAGTCCCCAGTACCAAAAAAAGAAAGAAAGAAAGAAAGAAAGAAATTTTTTCTAAACCAAAAAAATCAACAAAGAAGCATTTTCACTATAAATCAAATGAACTTTACAAACATCTACAGAATATTTCATCCAACAGCATCAGAGTACACCATCTGTCATCAGCACACAGAATTTTTTTAAAAATAAATCACATTTTAGGACATAAAGCAAATCTTAACAAATACGAAAATACTGAATTTCTTCCATCCTATAAGAACATAGCAGAATAAAACTAGAAATCAAAAGCAAGAGAAACTGCAGGAATTATAGAAATACATGGAGACTGAACAATATACTTTTGAATAATGAGCAGATCATTGATGAAATTGGGGGATAAATTTGAAAAGTTCTAGAATCAAGTGAAAATGGAAACAAAATGCCAGAACCTGTGGGACACAGTGAAAGCAGCTACAAGAGAAAAGTTTATAGCTATAAGTGCCTACATTAGAAAAACAGTGAGATCTCAAATAAATAACCTAAAGAAGCACCCGAAGGCCTTAAAAATCAAGAACAAACCAAACCTCAAGTTAGTAGAAAAAATAAAATAACAAAGATCAGAGGAGAAATAAATCAAATAGAAACCAAAAGGACAATATAAAGGATAAATTTTAAAAAAAAGTTTTGTTTTTTGAAAAGATAAACAAGATTGAAACTTAACCAACTCACCAAAAGAATGAATGAACCCCCAAATATATAAAATTTGAGGTGAAAAGTAGATATTGGAACAGATCCCACTGAAATACAGAAGAATCATTAGGAATATTCTGAAAACATATATTCCAATAATTAGAATACCTAAAAGAAATGGAAAAAATTCTAGACACATATAGGCAACCAGAATTCAGACAAAATCATTTCAAAACCCTAAATAGATCAGTAACAAGCAATGAGATTGAAGCAGTCATAAAAAGACTCCCTGCAATGAAGATACCAGGACTAGACAAATGCACTGTTGTGTTTTATCAGACTTTTAAAGAATAACTAATACCAATGCTTCTCAAACTATTTCATAAAATAGAAAGTGAAGAAACTCTTCCAAGCTCATTAGAGGAAGACAATACTACCCTTTTATCAAAACCTAATGCGGAAATAACACAAAAAAGAAAACTAGGGACTGATAGCCTTCATGAACATAAATGTGAAAATCCTCCATACAATGTTGGCAAAATAAATTGAACATCCCATGCAGACGATCATATACTGTGGATAAGTTGGTGGCATTCCACAGCTCTTCAAAGAGGTAAAGCCTTCTAGAATGACAATTATAAAACACTGAAGAATGAAATTGAAGAAGACACTAGAAAATGGAAAGAACTCCCATGGTCATGTGCTAAGAAAACTAGTATTGTTAAAATGGCCATATTACTGAAAGTAAGCTACAGATTCAGTAGAATGTCCCTCAAAATACCAATGACATTCTTCACAGAATTAGAAAAAATATCCAAAATATCATATAGAAACACAAAACCCCTGAATTGACAAAACAATCCAGAGCAAAAAGAACATTGCTCAAAACATTACAATATCCAGTTTCAAAATATACTACTGAGCTACTGTAATACAAACAACATGATATTGGCATAAGAATAGATATATAAACAAGTGGAATAGAATAGAGGACCCTGGCATAAACCCACATATCTACAGCCACATGATTTTGGAAAAAGGGGCCAACATATATTTATCTTGGAGAAAAGACAGCCTTCTAAATAATGCTGCTGGTAAAACTGGACTTCCACTCAGAGAAGATTGAAACTAGGTCCCTACCTCTTACCCTGTACAGAAATATATTCAAAATATATTAAATACCTAAATGTAAGTCCTGAAATTTTGTAACTACTAGAGCAAACATTAGAGAAACACTTCAAGATACAGATATAGGCAATGATTTACTCAATAGAAATCTAATGGCTCAGGAAATAATAGCAATATAATTGACAAATGGGACTACGTCAAATTAAAAAGTGTCTTTGCAGCAAAAGGAAAAATCAATGGATTGAAGAGACAGTCTACAGTTGAGAGAAAACATTTGCTAACAATTCATCTGACAAAGGATTAATATTCAGAACACATAAAGACTCAAAATTTAATGCTTTAAGAACAAGGAAAGTTGAGGCTGGGGTTGTGGCTCAGTGGTAGAGTGCTTGCCTAGCACATGTGAGGCACTGGGTTCGATCCTCGCACCACATAAAAATAAATAAATAAAGGCATTGTGTCCATTTACAACTAAAAAAAAGGACAAGAAAAGCAATAAAAATGGGAAATGATCTGAACAAATATTTCTCAAAAAAAATCAAATGGCCAGTAAATATATGAAAAAAATGCCCAATATGTTTAGGCATCAGGGAAATGGAAATCAAAACTACATTGAAACTCCATCTCACTCCAGTAAAAATTGCTATCAACAAGAAAACAAAAACTAACAAATATTGGTGAGGATGTGGGGGAAAATTAACACTTATATATTGTTGATTGAAATGTAAATTACTATAGCCAGTATGGAAAACAGTGCAGAGATTCCTAACAAACAAACAAAAAACTATCATATGTTCAACTATACCATTCCTGGTATATATTCAAAGCAATCAAAGCCAGAATACAAATAGATTTACCTGCCTAACAGTGTTTATCATGGTACAATTCACAATAGCCAGGTTATAAAATCAGAGTAGGTGCCCATCAGACTAGGATGCATGAATAAAGAAAATATGGTATATGTACACAATGGAGTATGTTCACCCAATAGGTTGTTGATGGTAGAGATTCAGTAAAAGAATGTAAAAGTGCCTGACTCAGTATACAGCATATAGTATATGTTTAGCAAATATTTTACTTTCCTCTTCTATCAAGCATAGCAGAAACTTGTAGTTACTTAGGTATTAAAAAACCAGATGGAAATATATAATACTTTTCATAAATTTTAAGTGATCTGGTATGTAAAAAATTATCTCTGGCCTCATTCATGAATGCTTTATTATTATTTTTTCCTTTATTTGTACTTTTCCTTCAATTTAGAGATAGATCTCATTCTAGAAGCTATATCTCCACCTGGTGGCCCACATAGGCAATGGCCGGTATTTTACTTTTCTCCTGATTATAAAAAACTTGGAAAACAGAAAAAAGTGTAAGGAGCTTTTTTTTTTTTTTTTAAGAGAGAGAGAGAAAGAATCTTTTTGATAGATGGACACAACACAATGTGCACTCTACCGCTGAGCCACAATCCCAGCCCAGGAGTTTTTAAAAAATAATAAATAATCTTACCATACAGAGGGAACTAATAAAAAGTATTGGACTTTTTTTCCTTATATTTTCTATGTTTTTTTACATTGGAGAACTGAACTCAGACTAGATACATACTTTTGTAACTGGACTCGGTTTATTATATCTGCAAAGATTGATGTAATGAAAACAACATTTTAAGCATTTAAAAATCTGAATAATATTCCAATCTTTGTTAAATTGACTTCTCAAATTTTTACCATACTCTCTATATCATCTTTGTCCATATTTCACCTACTCCTTGAATTTGAATTTTGGAAGAGATATGAGTCAAAGTGAGTTTTTTTTAAAACAGAATTGACGTTTTTATTGATTTTTCAATAATGCATGTGCATTATAAACCTTTTAAAAAATATTAAATCTGAACCAGGTGTAGTGGTGCACACCTGTAATCCTTAATGAGGCCCCAAGGAACTCAGGGAGACTCTGTCTCTAAATTTAAAATTT
>NW_026000255.1:1323734-1338408 GCF_001458135.2 Marmota marmota marmota | reverse complement strand
TTGGAAAATGAAAAAGTAGATGGGCATCATCATGTTAAGAACAACTTGGCCAGTGGCTTGGGAGGCTGAGGCAAGAGGATGCAAGTTCAAGGCCAGCCTCAGTAACTTCGTGAGGCCATAAGCAACTTACTGAGATCCTGTCTCAAATATATATGTGTGTGTGTGTGTGTGTGTGTGTGTGTGTATACACACACACACACACACATATGCTGGGCACAATGGCTCACCTGTAATTCCAGAGGCTCAGGAGACTGAGGCAGGAGGATCACAAGTTCAAAGCCAGCCTCAGCAACTTATCAAGACTCTGTCTCCAAAAAAAAGAAAAAAAAAGAAAAATTATAAAAAAAAACTTGGATGTGGGCTGGGGCTGTGCCTCAGTGGTAGAGTGCTTTCCTAGCAAGCATGAGGCACTAGATTCAATTCCATAGCACCACACACAAAAGAACTAAATAAACAAAATAAAGGTACTGTGTCTATCTACAACTAAAAATATTTTTTTTAAAAAAAGGTCTTGGGATGTGGCTCAGTAGTTGAATACCTCTGGGTTCAATTTCTGGTATCAAAAGAAAGAAAAAGCGGCATAACCCCACCAAATATAATTGTTGATAAATTTTTGATGTATTCCTTTTAAGTTTTTAAAATATTTTTTAGTTGTAGATGAACACAATATCTTTATTTGATTTATTTATTTTTATGTGGTGCTGAGGATCGAACCCAGTGCTTCATGCATGTGAGGCAAGTGCTCTACCACTGAGCCAAAACCCCTGCCCCCTTTTAATTTTTTTTAAAAAGTTTTAATTGTTTACAATATAATGATCCAGATGCTGTCGAAAATCTTCCCCAAACCTATCATCACCTGCAAATTGTGGACAAAATGCAAATGTCTCCTTCAAAGCATAGCTGAATTGCAATAATTTCTTCCGAGAGAAATCCATAGTAAATGAAAAGCAAACAGCTGAAAATAAAGTTATTAAGAAGTGTTGAAGTTACAGGACTCTCTGAGGGCATCTGCTGATATCAGGGACCAAAAGTATGTTTGTAAATGGTCCTGTGAGTAATAAGAATCCATTAAAAATGTCTAAGTAGAACGACACAAGTTGTGTTTAGGAATGACTTATTTGGGGGGAAAAACTAGATGTAGGAAACTTGGTAAAAGATTGTCATGCCTGTCGTGAAAAGACTTGGAAAAAATATAGGCTGGAAATCTGTTGGGTAAGTAATCAGTGTCAGTGTATGATCAAGGATATGGCTTTATTCAAGATTTGGAAAATGAAAAAATAGATGGGCATCATAGTCATGTTAAGAATAACCTGGCCAGTGGCTTGGGAGGCTGAGGCAGGAGGGTGGATTTTCAACACCAGCCTCAGCAACTTAGTGAGGCCATAAGCAACTTAATGAGATCCTGTCTTAAAATAAAAAAATAAAAGTGGGATGGGGACATGGCCCAGTGTTAAGTGCCCCGGGTTGAATCCCTGGTACCAAACAACAACAACAAAAATAATAACTTGGGTTGTCTACCAAAGCTCCACAAATATTGTCCCAGAGGCAAGGCTGATAGGAAATCCAATCAGTAGCAAGGTATCAAAGATGAGAACAGGAGTTCATGTAATGGTTGTTGCCTCTGAGAAATTTTACCAGTTATTTTATTATTATTATTATTATTATTATTATTATTATTATTATTATTATTATTTTTTGGTATCAGGGTTTGAACCCAGGAGACTTAACCACTGAGCCACATTCCCATCCATTTTTTATATTTTATTTACTCAGGGTTTCACTAAGTTGCTGAGGCTGACTTTGAACTCATGATCCTCCTTCCTCAGCCTCTTGAGCCACTGGGATTATAGGCATGTGCCATTGAGCCAGGCTATACCAGTTATTTTAACTGGCATTTATATTAAAGCCATCCAGGTGCAATAAGTATTTGGAAAAGAAAATCTAATGCTTCCTGGCCCTTTAATCTTGGCTTCTAGCTCTTCAGTGAGGGTGAAGTCTCAGGATGATTTTAATTCTCATGTCAATAGACAATTGCAGGATCATTCCATCAGTTTTATTGATAGATCTAAATTCCAGCTATGTTATAGCCCCAGATATCTTAGATAGCATGAGTGGTAAATAATATGTATAAGATATTTGGCTATTATGGAAGCACCAAAAAGGAAGCACTTGGGGCTGGGGTTGTGGCTCAGTGGTAGAGTGCTCGCCTAGCATGTATGAGGCACTGGGTTCTATCCTCAGCACCACATAAAAATAAAAAATAAAGATATTGTGTCCACCTATAACTAAAAAATGAATATTTTTTTAAAGAATTTTTTTTTAATATTTATTTTTCAATTCTCGGCGGACACAACATCTTTGTTGGTATGTGGTGCTGAGGATCGAACCCAGGCCGCACGCATGCCGGGTGAGCGTGCTACGGCTTGAGCCACATCCCCAGCCCTAAAAAATAAATATTAAAAAAACACTTGAGATTTAGAAATAAAGGAAGGCCTCATGAAAGATTAGGCAGTAAAGTGTAAGTATAGCTATTCCTGTTCTCTTTTGGTTTTAATTTGCATGGAATATTTTTTCAATCCCTTTGCTTTCAATCTATTAGTGTCCTTATTAGTGAAGTAAGTCTCTTCTGGTACTAGATAGTTGAGTATTATTTTTAATCAATTTAATCATTTTTGGTCATTTAGTTGAACAATTTGGTCCACTTAAACTTCAGGTAATTATTGATAGGTATGGATTTTCTATTGCTCTTTTGTTAAATATTTTCTAGTTGTTTTGTAATTCTTTTGTTCCTGCCTCTCGTCATCTTTTTTCTCATGTATTTTTCTTAGATTTTTTATTTGTTTCTTTTAGTTATACATGACAGTAGAATGTATTTTGACATATTATACATACATGGAGTGTACCTTCCCATTCTTGTGGTTATATATGGTGTGGAGTTACACTAGTTGTGTACTCACATATGAACATAGGAAAGTTATGTCCGGTTCATTCTACTATCTTTCCTATTCCTATCCACCCCTTTCCTTCCTTCCCTTTGTCTAATCCAATGGACTTCTATTTCCCCCCCTCACCATTGTGTGTTAGCATCTTCATATCAGAGAGAACTTTTGGTCTTTGTTTTTTTGGGATTTTCTTATTTCACTTAGTATGATAGTCTCCAGTTCCATCCATTTATTAGCAAATACCATAATTTAATTCTTCTTTGTGGCTCAGCAATATTCCATTGGGTATATACAACATTTTCTTTATTAATTCATCTGTTGTAGGGCACTCAGGTTGGTTCCATAGCTTAGTTATTGTGAACTGAGCTGTTATGTGGCAGCGTCACTATAGTATGTTGATTTTAAGTCCTTTGGGTATAGACCAAGGAGTGGTATAATTGGGTCAAATGGTGGTTCCACGGGCTGGGGATGTGGCTCAAGCGGTAGCGTGCTTGCCTGGCATGCGTGCGGCCCGGGTTCGATCCTCAGCACCACATACAAACAAAGATGTTGTGTCTGCCAAAAACTAAAAAAATTAAATATTAAGAACTCTCTCTCTCTCTCTCTCTCTCTCTCTCTCTCTCTCTCTATCTATCTTCATTAAAAAAAATGGTGGTTCCACTCCAAGTTTTTGGAGAAACCTCCATACTGCTTTCCATATTGGCTGCACCAATTTGCAGTCCCACCAGCAATCTATGAGTGCACCTTTTTCCCCACATCCTCACCAACATATATTGTTACTTGTATTCTTGATAATTGCCATTCTGACTTGAGTGAGATGGAATCTCAGTATAGTTTTAATTTGCATTTCTCTAATTGCTTGAGATGTTGAACATTTTTCCATATATTCCTCTGTGAAGTGTCTATTCAGTTCCTTTGCCCATTTACTGATTGGGTTATTTGTTTTCTGATGTCATTATTATTATTATTATTATTATTATTATTATTATTATTATTATTTGGCACTAGGGAGTGAATCCAGGGGTGATTAACCACTGAGCCATATCCCCAGACCTTTCTTGTATTTTATTTAGAGACAGGGTCTCACTGAGTTACTTAGGGCCTCACTAAATTTCTGAGGCTGACTTTCAACTTTATGATTCTCCTGTCTCAGTCTCCCAAGCGGCAGGGATTACAGACCCGTGCCACCTCTCCTGCCTGGCATTAAATTTTTTGAGTTCTTTACATATTATGGAGATTAATGCTCTATCTGAGGTGCAGGTGGCTAAGATTTTCTCCCATTCTGCAGGCTGCCTCTTCACATTCTTGATTGTTTCCTTTGCTGTGAAGAAGCTTTTTAGTTTGATACTATCCTATTTATTGATTCTTGGTTTTACTTCTTGTGCTTTAGGAGTCTTGTTGAGAAATTCGGTTCCTAAGCTGACATGATAGAGATTTGGGCCTAATTTTTCTTCTATTAGGCACAGAGTCTCTGATTTAATGCCTAGGTCCTTGTTCCGCCTCGAGTTGAGTTTTGTGCAGGGTGAGAAGTAGGGGTTCAAATTCATTCTACCACATATGGATTTCCAACTTCCCCAGCACCATTTTTTGAAGAGGCTATCTTTTCTCTATTGTATGTTAATGGCACCTTCCTTTAGCATGAGATAACTGTATTTACATGGACTTGTCGCTGTGTCTTCTCTTCTGTACCATTGGTCTTCGTGTCTGACCTCATCAATGATTAATCCATTTGATGGATTAATAATTTGAAAGGACCTACTGGAATGTGATGAAAACTGTAGGTTGGTGGGGCATGACCTGGGGCCGGTTGCCCTTTGTGTTTCTGGGCTGCCTGAGCTGAACAATTTTTCTCCACCATACCCTTCTACCATGTTTCTGCCTTGGAGCTAGCTTACCATGAACTGAACCTCTAAAACTGTGAGCCAAAATAAATCTTTCCTCTTCTAAGTTATTCTTATCAAGTATTTTGGTCATAATGACAAAAAATAACCAACACAGTGAGATTCCTCTATTTGTAGCCCTTAGGTTCTCTGGTCTCTAGGGATTCTTTGATCTGCAGGACTAAAGAAGGATATGCTTGTCTTGTCTAATAATTTCAGGGTGAAGGGAGTCTCAGGACACAGGGATGTCTTTTGTTGTTAGGTTGGGGGTCAGGAAATGTTGAGCCTGGATCACATTTTTCTGTTTTGGGAGGAACACAAGATACCCAGATAGTATAATGTTCTTTCAGTCCTGAAAAGAAAAGAAAATCTCACCCTCCCAGTACCTTCTTACCATGGAGTTTTCCTTTGATTGTTTCTTGCATTATTTCAAAGTTTTATATTTGCATTTAGTGGACCTGAGTAGGGAGAAATGGATCTATGTGATCTGGTCCAGACTAGCAGTTTCTCTGGTATTTAATTTTTAGCAGAATATACAAAGAGACTTCATGATTTAGAATGAAATATTGGATTTCTAATGGTGAGAGTTCCAGATACTGGTAGACACTTTGCAGCTGGGAGTTCTGGAAATATTGTTCTCTCCCATGAATAATAGGCTTCTTTTACCACATGGCAGAGAGAAGAGCAATACTGTATAAACTTGGACTCAATGGCTCTTAAAATGAAGGAGAGCAAGGGGGAAGATATTGACTATTTTCCCCATAAATGTTTTGTTAATGAAATAATAATTATTATAGTTGAATACAATTTGTAATATAGGCCTATTAGTGAAAATAATTAAAATTTTAAAGATAATATTTCATTTTGAGTTCAGTTAGTGTATTCTATTATAAAAAAATCAATTGAAAACGTTTATCTGTTAATGCCAATTTATAATGAAATTTTATTGTTTGAAATATCTTTTCACACAGGTGATATCAATCCATATGTATATGATTTTTGTAGTCCATTTTGTAAAAACTTGAGGTAAAATATACACAACAAAAAATTTGACATTTTAACCATTTCCAGACTGCAATCAAGTACATTCATAATTTAGTGTCAACAAAAACACTATCCATTTCCAGAATATTTTCATTTTCCCAAAGAGAAGTTTTTTACCCGTTAAACAATAACTCCTATTCCTCCCCTTACTTAAGCTCCTGATAACCTTTATTATACTTTTTCCATGAATTTGCCTATTCTAAGTTACTCATATAAGTCAAATAATAAACATATGTCCTTTTGTGCCTTTTAAACTTTCATCCATCTAATAGCATGTATTAGAACTTTATCTTTTTAAGGCAGAATAATATTCCATTGTATTTATATGTTACCAAATTTCTTTCTGTTTCTTTATTTCATTTCCATATTTTTTTACCACTTCCATTGATCTGTCAGTGGATGATAGGGTGTTTCAGTGTTTTCAAAAATTTGTATTTTTATTGGATATATTTCAGGTGAATAATATATATGTACATGTAAATATATATGTATATATATGTATATTTATACTTAGATATACATACACCTGATTAAATGATTAACACAACCAGTTCAATTAATATATCCTATCTCATTTAGTTATCTTTCTTTTGTTGTTGTTGTAGTTATAAAAGTACCTAAAATTTACTCTTAGAAAATTTCTGTTATACAATCACAAATTAGTAAACATGGTCTTCATGCTATATTTTAGCTCTCTCGACTAATTGGTCCTATATAATTTCAACTTTTTACACTTTGATCTATATCTTCCCATTCATTCCCCCAATTTCTGACAATAATCATTCTACTCTGTTTCTATATGTTCAATCTTTTTATAGATGATACATATAAGAGGGACCATGAAGTATTGTTCTTTGTGTGTCTGGCTTATTTTACTTAGTACTACATTTAACCAAAAGCTTTTGCACAACAAAGGAAACTATTAACATGAAATGAAAAGGGAGGCTACATATCAGCCATAAGGGGTTAATATTCAAATTTATAAGAAACAGCTACAGCTCACTAGCTCTAAAATGACTGAAATATGGAGAAAGGAACAGAGTGGGACATCTGTCCAAATAAGCCATACAAATAACCAACAGATATATAAAAAGGTGCTCAACATTAATCATCAGGGAAATGCAAATCAAAATCTTAATGATATATCACTACACTCCAGTAAGAATGGCTATTATATATAAAAAAAGAAAGATAACTTCTGGAGAAGATGTGGAGAAAAGGGAAACATAACACTTTTTAGAAATGTAAATTGGTATAGCCATTAGGCATAACAGTATGGAGTTTCTAAAAAAATAGAACTACCATGTTATCAATTATTGACTATTGTGAATAATGTCGTTATGATTTTAATTCTTTTGAGTATATACCTAGTGTTGGAATTTCTAGATCACATAGTAATTCTCTAACTATTTGAGGAATCATATCCTGCTTTCCATTTTCCATTCCCACCATTAATGTATGAGGGTTATGATATTTCCACATCCTCATCAACACTTATTTAAAACTATGCCAGCATAGTTGATATAAAGTGGTATTTTGCTGTGGTTTTCATTTGCATGAAATTACAAGGTTATGTGTCTTTTTTTTAAGTTGTAGGACACAATACCTTTATTTTATTTATTTATGTGGTGCTGAGGATCGAACCCAGTGCCCCATGCATACAAGGCAAGCATACTGCTGCTGAGCCACAACCCCCAGCCCCAGTTATGTGCAAATTGGTCATTTGTCTTCCTTCTTTGCAGAAGCAACTATTCAAGTCTTTGGCCACTTTTTTTTTTTTGGTATTGGATTGCTCATTGTCATTGTGTTTTAGGAGTTTTTACACATTCTAGACATTAATCCCCTATTAAACATATGATTTGAAAATAATTTGTCCTCTTATGTGAGTCATCTTTTCACTTTTGTAATAGTGTCCTTCGACAAGTACAAAGTTTTTGGCTTCTTTTTAATCTATTTTTCATGGTGTTGGAATTGAACCCAGGTCCTTGAGTATCTAGGCAAGTGCTCTACCACTGAGCCACAACCTTAGCCCCAAGTTTTAAGTTTTGATTAACTCCAACCTACCTATTAATTCTTTTATTGCCTACGTATTTGGTGTAATACCAAGAAACTGTGAAATTCAATCTCATGAGTCTTTTTTCTCATGTTTAATTGCAAAATTTTTATAGTTTCAGCTCTTAGATTTAGATATTTGATCCATTTTGAGTTAATTTTTACATATGCTGTAAGGCAAGGTCCAATTTCATTCTTTTGCCTGTGAATATCCAGCTTTCTTCACACCATTTGTTGGAAGATAGTTCTTCTCAAATTATTTACTTTCAAAATTTGCATTAACATGAGTTTGATTTTCATCATGTTGACGGCTACTTTAAAATATTTATAAAAGCACTTTGTATATTAAAGGCATTAACTGTTGCATGGCTATAAACAATTTCACAGTTTATCTTTGCCTTTTACTTTCACTTATCACATGTTGTAGAATGTTTAAATTTTTATCTGTTAATGAATCTATCTTTGTGGGTTTTGCCAGTAGGTTCATGTTTTAAAATGGTTTTCCCATTCCACGATTTGGGGAAAAAAAGTATTCTCCTCTGATCCTTTATGTTTATTTTTAAACACTGTTAGTGGACCTCAGGTATACAGAATTGAATTAAAGATAATCCTTTGTTCTTAACACACTACCATTATTGGTTAATTTATGTCATTTTTAAATTTAATAATATAACAAATATTTGTGAACCCACCACCCAACCCAAAAGTTACTACATTAACCAATAACTCATATCTACTTATGGCTATCTTTTCTATCCTATTTCCCTGGCTTTGTTTCAGAAGTAACCCAAACATTTTGTCATTCTTTTCTTATAAAATGTTTTATTTTGAACTACAGTCAGAGAACACATGAAATGTAGCCTTTAAATCACCTCTTCAAAAGCCCCCTGTTCCTGCTGATGGACAGAATCATAGCCTTTGGTACAGGAGTTCCTTGTGTTTCTCCTTTGCTAGCAAAGCAATATACCTTTTTCCTTGTTCTAAAAAAAAAGAGTTTTATTTTATTTGTGTGAATAAATAAGCAATATAATATTTAGTTCTGCTTGGTTTTGAACTTTATTCACTGTTACTAAACAATGTATTGTCTTCTGGAACTTTCTTTGTTCATTCAACTTTATGTTATTGAGAACTGTCCATTGTCCAGTAAAGAAAGGATACCAGAAGGAGGGAGAAGGGGAGGGAATGTGGTGGTAATGGGGAATGAAATTGACCAACATATGTTATATGTGTGTATGAATATGTAACAAATCCTACTGTTAGGTATAATTATAATGCACCAACAAAATAAGTAAATAAAAATAACTCTCCATTGTGTTGCATGAAGTATAGTTAATTTTCACTTCAATAATTAATATTAGCAAGCAAGTGAACAGTGAGCACAGGAGTACTTCAGGTGAAGAGGAAAATAGAATAATGGGCATTAGAAACATGAAAGGGTAGTGGGGAGAGGAGGAAATGGTTAGGTAATGTGTACCAAAATATAGTAAGATAGGAGGAATTAGTTCTGGAATCCTATAACACAATAGGAAAACTATAATCTACAACAATTTATGATAGATTTCAAGCAACTAAAAAAGAGTCCAAAGTTTTCCAACACATATAAATGATAAATGTTTGAGGATATAAAATTCTGATTACTCTGGTTTGGTCATTACATGCTATTTACATGTATTGAATTATCACACTATACCCCATAAATACATACAAATATTATGAGTCAAATTAAAAAGAAAAACAGAGTATAGCAGGTGAAAGAATAGCATGCATGATAGCCCTAGGATGGGAAAAAGCATGACAAACTTGAGCAACTTTAGAAAAGAGAGACCAGTGACTGATACACTGAGGTCTGTGGGAGGAGTAATAGGAGATGAGTTGGGCCAGCAGCTAAGGGGGAGACCATGCAGGGCCTTGTAGGCCATGGTAAAGATCTAAGCTTTCATCATAAGTGCAATGGAAGTCGTTAGAGTAATGACATGATCTGGTTCATAATTCTAGATTAATCTGGCTTCTTATGAAGAACAGATTGAGAAGAAAGTAATAAGAATTCAATCTTGAGGTGTTTTCTATTATTGTCCCCATTTTCACAGGAACAACTAAGTGAAGAAGTGAAGTAATTTGCCTAGAACTACAAAGCTACTATATGATAGAGCCAGGATTTACAAGAGGTTATATCATCCCAGAACCTGTTCTTTTAATTGTGATACTGTATATGGACTGAGAATTCAGAAAGTTTGGTTTGGAGGTATGGATTTAGGATTTCATTGGCTTATTATATTCAGAGTCATAAGATTGCATGAAATCACACAGGCAGAGAATGTCGTTAGAAAATTAAAAAGGTTAAAGAGAAATCCCGAAGTACTCTAATATTTAGAGTTTGGTGGAGAAAAGGAGACTGAAATAGAGCAGCTGCTGAGGTAAGAATAAACCATGGGTACTTTTACATAGAAATGAAAAGCAAAATACGCTTCAGGGAAGCATTACTGGTCAACTATGCCAAATGTTGCTGAAATATAAAATGAGCTAAGGACTAAAAAGTGAGCATTTGAGCTGGGATTGTTGCTCAGTGGCAGAGCGCTGGCTTAGCATGTGTGAGGCACTGGGGTCGAGTCTTAGCACTGCATGTCAATAAATAAAATAAAGGTCCATTGACAACTAAAAAAATATTTAAAAAAATAAAAAGAAAAGTGAGCATTTGATTTAGTAACATGGAGGCCACTGGAGACCTTCAAAGCAGGCATTTAGTAGGCTCATGAAGTAGGAAGGAAGATTGAAATATATACTTTTTCTGGATTGTTAACTTGATTGGATTGAGAAATGTCCTGGAAACATCTAGGATTAAGACATTTATGGGTGTGTCTGTGAGGGTTTTCAAGAGATGATTGGCATGTGGGACAGCAAACTGCCCTGAATGTGGGTGGCATGGTTGAATAGATGGTGGGACTAAATGGAACATAAAGTGGAAGAAGGAGAAAATCACAAGAGATGCAAGTTATATTTTTCTTGAATGGGTGAATCTATTGCTGTTGCCATTTCCCATGAACACTGGACTGTAGCTTCTTCATATTTCTAATGTAGATGCTCACCAATGAGTCTCCACAGAATCTCCAGATTTTCGGTCTTGGACTGGGGCTGCATCATTGTTTTCTCTTATTCTCTGGCTCCAGCTTCTTGGACTGAGCAGATACTGGTTCCCCCTGATCCCCAGTGTGCAGATGGCCATTGTGGAACTCTCCAGCTTCTGACTGTGTAAGGCAATCTATCTAATAAGTCCCCTTTTGTAATCATACATATGCACAACCTGTTGGCTCTGTTCCTCTGGAGAACCCTGATAAATATATCATACCAAGGTGATAACATAAATGAGTGAAATGTTCAGGCAGGAACTGTGTTGAGTAGATGAGATCATGCAACATATAAAGGTTCGGGCAATGCTGATTTCCAACAGGCTGATGACACTCTGTAAAGCAGTTTTAAGGATGGAAATATAAATTTTCACATAAAATCTCTTAGTTTTTCATTATTGATAATCTATTCAAATTAACACATACATATGTGTGTATATATGCTGAGCATGTGTGTGTGCACGAGCACACACACACACACACATACACACATATCACAGGCCAAACAAAATGTCTGTGGACCAAATTTAACCTATGGACTGTTGATTTGTGACCTCTGTTCTGTAGCAATTTCCATACTACTACAACTTCAGCCTAGTCTTAGCTTGCTTGATGCCAGTCTACTAAGACCCTCCATCATCGTTACAAATGAAATGGCTATACCATGATTTTTAGAAATATTGTAAATGCTCTGTGATGTCAAGAGTCTCTCATATTCTCTACAAGAAAGGTGACATGTCTAGGTAGTGATGATCCTGGAACTGGAGACCATCTCATTCCAAATCCAGTCCTCTTTCTACTACATCACAGTTGTATTTCACGTATTGAGGTTTCTTTGGTTTGCTATATAACTGATTGAGGTCCCATGTATAGTGCAGAATTGAATTAAATTTAACATGATTGGAGTGTCTATTATGAGCAAAACTCTGTGGTAGTCACTGAAAATGATTTGAAAATAAACAAGACACAGACCATACTCCCAAGAAGTAATGGAAGCACAGAAAAGTCAGGATTTGGGCTGGTTCTGGAACAATGACTTGGTGAGGGAGACCTTATTTATTTTTTCATTCATTCCTTCTTTCATCTAACAAGTATTTATTGAACATCATTTTTTTTTTTTTTGGCCAGGCACATAGTGAGTATAAAACAGTAAATAAGAAGATGACTCTGGTTAGCATAAGTAATAAAAGTTAAAAGTAAGGGGAAAGGGGGAATTTATGGAGAGGACAGTGGAATATGCTACAAAATTAGGGGAAGAGTTGACTCAGGGAAGGAATTATGTTAGCTCTAGGTACAAGAGAAGCATGATTTTATGGAACTTCTCTCCGGCTTTTGTAATATGACTTTCCACCTCAGGAATACGAGTTTCTGTTTTAATCCACAATACTATGCTCTTGGAAGGGAGAAACTATTTGGCCCAGTTGAGTCAAGAATCCTCCTGTGAGGAGGCTGAGACAGGAGGATCACGAGTTCAAAGCCAGCCTCAGCAATTTAATGAGGCCCTAAGCAAATCAATGAGACCCTATCTCTAAATAAAATGCAAAATAGGGTTGGGGATGTGGCTCAGTGGTCAAGTGCTCCTGAGATCAATCTCCAGTACCCCCCCCCAAAAAAAAAGACTCCTCCCCTGGAGCAAGTTCTTACGGAAAATAGAAAAAGTTCATATATCACAGGCAGCGGACATGACCATTACAGGACCATCTCTGGTTTCAAACCAGTTCCAAAGATGGCAATCCTTGTAATTGGACTACTCTGTTCCATGTGGTGTCTACTAACTGCTAATATCAAGAGGAATCAGATAAAGAGAATATATTCACTTTCCTCAGAAGTTTAATGTCCCAAAGTTTTTCCTGTTATAAGAACTTTCTGATATCAATGAACTAGCCAAAAGAAATAGAATTTCTGAGATAGAGGGAGCCTTTTGCAACAATTAATTCAACCTCTTTCATTGTACAGATGAGGAATATGAGGTACAGTATGCAGTCTTGCATGTACTCACATAGCAAATAAATGTAGTACTGGGTATATAGGAAATTGCTGACCTCTGTGGGTCTTTTCTTTGCACCATACTGAGAGAGAGCACAGCCATGGTATCCTTAAAGGTTCTGCAGAGTATCATGTACAGGTATAGATAGAAACTCAGCAAAAACTATGTTGCACTCATGACCAGAAAAACAGAGGCTTAGGTCTAGTAGTCTTTTTATGAATAACAGCTGAAGTACAAACACATGATGCATAAGCAAGAAAGAATATGTCAATGACTGCCCAAGACATCCCTGAAAGAAAGGATTATTATTCTCCTAAGTGTTCTGTTCTTGAGATTAAATAGCTCTTTGTCCTTTCCTAGTGACCTTATGACCTTGTATCAAGAAAGGATCTGGTATCCTTCTTCTCATGACCTTGTATCAAGATCATAGTTACAGAATAACTAAAACCATTCTTCTTGCTGTTTGTAATTAATGTCCTTAATTTCAGTCTTTCCTTAATCTTTAACCAATTAACGTCCAACAAACTGGTATGTATGCTTTCCCCAATATCATGACTGACTATAAGTTTAAGAAATTTATTACAATGGGAAATTAGTTGTCTCTAGAGCCACAATACCTGGGTTCAAATTCAGTGTCACCATTTTCTAGGGATGTGATTTGGGATGTCATTGCACCTCCACCAGCTTCTAGTTTTCTCATCTTAAAACAAGGATGATATAGTATTTAATTCACAGGGAAGTTGTGGAATTAAGTGTGAAAGAGCAAATATACATAATCTGATTCCAAAGGGAGAAATATATCTAGAAATACATCTATTAGTTGAGATGATCCAGGCCCCCAAGAACTTCCTGATAAGAGTTTGAATTCTAAAGGTGGTGGGAAGTGATAAGATAGATAAGAGTTTGAATTCTAAAGGTGGTGGGAAGTGATTTTAAACAAAGGTATAAACTGGCTGTATTGGTCTTTTCAAGTTGCCCTTAAAAAGACTGATGATCATATACCTAATTAGAATATACCTGTCACTTATTTGACAAAACTAAGAACACTTAAGTCAGTCACCAGCTATCAACCTCAGATCCTAAAAGACAACGTAAAAGCCCACTGTCATTATGTCACTGCTCCAATCATGTTACCAATTTAGCCCAAAAGCAAGTTATCCAGACAGATGTTCTAAGGAAAAATAAATAGGGCAAGTAGTTTATAGTAGGTATCTCTTTGCTGCCTTCTTTTTGGCTTGTTTAAAATAGACATTACCAGATAGATCCCTGAAGGCATCATCATCAATTGTCTTTAAACAAATACTTATTTGTTTAAATAAGTTCCAACTTGTTTAAACACTTAAGTTCCAACTATATGGCAACCACTGTTCAGTCTGCTGAGGATACAGCAGTGAGCAAAACAAAAGTCTCTACTCTGAGTTCGAGTCATATTTTATCACAGAAGCAAACACACATATAAAATTGTTTGAAATTATGGTCAGGTTGTGATAAAAAGAAAATGGGATGAGGCCACATTGTTATTCTGAGTCATAGGAGTTATTTTAATCTGGTTGGTCAGGAAAAGCTTCCTTGAGATCTTTAGGATATTGGAGCCCACCATGGATAGAGTCTAACAAAAGGAAAAGAAAGTGCAGAGGTCCTGATGAA
>NW_026000255.1:1317590-1323700 GCF_001458135.2 Marmota marmota marmota | reverse complement strand
GAGGAGGGGTGGTGCTTTCCAGCCTAGAGGAGCTGCCGTCAGGCGGGATAGGCACGTTCAGTTGAATGGCTGTACAGTTTGAGGCTTGATTTCTCCTCCTGAAATCAGAGCCTCACTTCCTCCCTTCTGGCATTTTCTTTTTGTCACAATCCAGCATCCCTCTCAGGTTGCTTGAAGCCTCCCAGCTTGGAGCTGGGACGGCTCCATCTTGTCTAGCTTCTTAAAGGAACAGTGCACGGTTTCAACTAAGGGAAGTCTGTACTTGGGAAATTCAATTTTAAGAAAGATGGCAGTGTCTCCTCTTGCTGTTACACCACCTGTATGTTGGGAAGAATTTATGTGCTTTTTCTTCCTCAGATCAACTTTAAAAACGATGCCAAAATGCACATTAGTTAACTGCAGGGGCAATGGGCTCTGCAATTTTAGCTGAAAGGGAATTTTCCATTTCCTGAAAGGTACCATGGTAGTATTTTACTTGAACAGATTCATTCATTCTACAAATATTTATTGAATGCCAAGTGCATTACCTGGGGCTATCATGCTGCTGGGTGGTGTGTGGAAAATGTTAAGGCCATGCAGAGTGTTGTTACTGATTCCTTTCTTACCTGATTGGTGACTGAAGTTACTTCTTAGTATATGGAAATAAATATTGAATTTGAGTCCATCATTTTCTAAACATATCTAACATGAATGGCTCTATGGTTCATGTTTATTGACTTTTCTTCAATGCCAGGCATCCATATGTTCAAATTCAAGAGACTTAGGCTCCAGATAGAAGACATGGGAAATCAAGTCAAAATAACATGCAAAGGGCTGGGGATGTGGCTCAAGCGGTATTGTGCTCGCCTGGCATGCATGGGGCACTGGGTTCGATCCTCAGCACCACATAAAAATAAAATAAAGATGTTGTGTCCACCGAAAACTAAAAAATAAATATTAAAAAATTCTCTCTCTCTCTCTCTCTCTCAAAAAAAAAAAAAAAAACACGCAAAGGTAAAAGGGCAGAATATAAGGAAGGTAAAACCATTTCAGCCCATTCCAATGTCAAGTCAGGGAGATTGTGTCAGGAAGGAGAGCCTCACTAGCTCCCTTCTACTGTTAAATAAAGAGCTGGTGTGGCAGAGACTTGTTAAAAAGGGCCTTTTATGGACCAGTGACATCTGTCCTATATTTGTCTCTCTTTTGTTTCTTTTTAAGGGAGGGTGGCAGGACTGTGGATAGAGCATATTGATATCCCATAGGTGAAAGAGATGAAAACATATCGTTTGAGGTTTTAGGGCTAATATTTCACTCTGAAAGGTTCTGTTTGGTTAACTGAATGACACAGTTCCCAGTACTCTGCAGTGTACCACTTTAGCTGTCCCTAGTATTAAATGAAAAATGTAGAATCCTTCCCTTCTTTAATATGCTGGGTTTCATTCCATCCCCAGTGCCAGTTCTGGTTAAGGGCATGTGTCAGTTCTAGGGTCCTAGGCAACATTTAGCCAAAGTACCTTCCTCCATTCCCTCTCTCCTCAATAAATTTTCTAAATTTCAAAACAACCTTATTCTAAATGGCCCCATCATTGAGACTATTAGATTCAGGTAAAAAAGAAAGCCTTGTTCAATGTTTTCTTCTTAAAATCCCCGATTTATAGGCTCCTAAAAACAAAGGAAAACACAAATACAACTGAAACATTCTGGTTGCTTTGACAGTGGGAGTGAAGTCTTACAGAGCCAAGGGTCACTTGTACACGTCGTGTCCCCTGAAACTCTGTTGTTTACACCCTTGCCTGGAAAATGGGGAAGGAACTATGTGTTGGTTCCATAGCCAATCCCCTGCATTTAGCATGCATATTATTTGCTAGGGGTGTCTGTGTTTCCATTTTAATGTTTGTCTCTTTGTTTTCATGTTGGTTAGTTTTTCTTTGGGGGATTTTCTAGTTGCAGGATATGAGAACTAGGCAAATCTTAGCTGTCATATAACAGCTTATCCTCTTTCTAGGACAATGAAAGACTTGTAAGCCCATTAGAAAGTATTAAAAAGTATTCCAGACAAGCAATAGAAATCCTTTCCCATAGTACTTTGAGTTATTTTGTGTGAGTCATTCTGCTTCCTGGAATTGTAGGGAATTTTTATCTATGGAAAGGCAAAAGGGTTTTATGAGGAATAATTGCAAAAAACAGACACTTTGAATTTTCTTTTTATTCTTCTGTTTCTGCAATTTACCAGCAGTAGTTTTGATCCTGTGTCTCCTTTGGAATGCAAAGAGCTAGGCTGTTCTTTCCTAGACTGGAAAAACTTAGACAGCTTGTCCCTACCTTTTCTTTTGCTAAATCTCTTCCTAGTTCTTACACAGCCTACAAAGGTAGAAATCTATAATGGAGAAAGGTATCATAACAAAAATAAATTGTGTTATGATGTCATTCATTCATTCATTCATTCAATAAATACATATGAGAATCTACTCTGTTACATTACTGTACAAGACTCTGGGAAAATAAGTGATTTTTGGAGAGTATATTCAATGAGGAGGCATTGGTAGAAGCTATAGACAATAAACAATAAAGATATATTTTGAGTAGGGATAAGGTAGGAGAAAGGCTATAGGACACTGGGGTTGGGGAGAGTTATTTGATTTAGTCAAGGAAACCCTCTTTGATGTGGAGATATTTAAGAATATATCTGAGAGAAATGAAGGGGCCATCCATGAGAATACTCAAGGGAAATGTATTCTAGACAGAGGAAATAGCAAGAGCAAAGGCTCATTGTACTTAAGGAATATCAAGAAGGTCAGTTTCACTGGAGAGTGTCAGGACATGAGGTCAATCAGATAGAGGGGGCTAGATCATATAGGACCTTGTGAAGATTTGGGCTTTTAATCTGAAAAATATATGAAGCCATTTTTGAATAAAATAATCAGTAATCATTTTTATTTGAAATTATACTCCACAAAAGAGGATGAATCTTGAATTATCCATCTTAACAAAATCAAGGTGGATTCTATTATGTTTTGCATCCAGTATTCCTTTAAGAATAATTTAGTAACATATTGCTTATTGTTAATGTCAACTAATATAATTTTATTTTGTACTGACTATTGTTTTATAACAATTGTCTGAAGAATGTTTCAAATACATGTGAATAAAAAAAACTTAAATGCAAAAAGTTTCTTCAATGTACTTTAACAAAAAATCAAAATAAATTTATTAGCACTGGAATAATTCTTAACTTTAACAAAATATTGCAAGATTTTATATCACTCTTTATCATGAAATTATGAAAATTATTTGCTTGGAGACTTTTTAAAACTCTTAGCCCTGTTGGCACACATGATTTCTCTTAAGCTATTCACTATATTCCTCAAGTTCTTCCCAGAAGGAGCCGCAAGGTTAGACACCTCATTAGCCATACGGAGTGCAGAGGGAGAGAAAAGTAAGAGGAAAAAGAGTTGAAAGAAAGAAAAAGGACCAAAGAAGTCCAAAGTGGAAAATGTGACAAGAAAAAGTACTAGTCACACAAATACAAATCCCCTCAGTGCTATACATCAGAAGTTCCACCTACTTCAGACCTTGAAAATTTCCTTTGTCATTGTACCTCCCCTGTAGGGATAAGATAGATGTGTGTGTGGAGAAACACTTAAGAGTTATGTTGGACTTCCTCCAAAATAATTCCCAATGGTGGCCACATATTGGAATCACCTAGGAATATTTTTAAAATATTGACACCATTGTCCATCCTTAAAATTCTGACAAAATTGACTGGTGGATAACCTGGAAGAAGAAAATTTTTACTTTTTTTTTTATGGTGCTGGGGATTGAACCCAGGGCCTTGTGCATAGAAGGCAAGTACTCTACCAACTGAGCTATATCCCCAGCTCAGAAGACAATTTTGAAAGAGCTCCCTAGTTGATTCTAATGTTGGAATCAAGGTTGAGAACCACTAGCTTAGAGATGATGTTCTCAAGAGTATGATATCTGGACCAGCAGGGACTTACTTGTGGACCTTTTACAAATGCAAAATTTCAACCTCTCCCTACTAAATGATTCAGAAACTCTTAGGGTTAGACCCAGCAATGTGTATTGTTCTCCAGGTGATTCTGATGTACACTGAAGTTTGAAAATCACTGCCTTAGAGGTTATTAATTTTTCCCCAGCCTCAACACACCAGAGGGAAATAATATACCTCTGTCAGTAACAGAGGCTCACTATGACAATCCCCATCCCATGTCAGAATCCTCATTCCTACTCCTTCAACCCATAATTTGTAATACATTTATGTGGCTCTTTGTATTTCATGTGTTATTTATTTTCATGCTTATTTCATTTATTTCAGGGTTCTTTTTTTTTGTAGATCATTTCATGATAACTTTGTAAGGTAGACACTATTATCATCTCCATTTTACAGATGAAAAAGCTGTGGCAGAGGAAAGTAAAATGCCTTACCTAAGAATCATACAACTAGTAAGTGGAAGAGGAACATTTTCTCTTATATCTTGGGAGAAGTTGTTTCATCAGTTGGTTTCCTGCTCTCCTATCTTCTTTGATTTGTTCTTTTTTATTCTCCAACACATCCAACCATCCCCACCTAATTTACCTAACATTTATTGAAGGCCTACTCTATACCAGGATCTCTATTGAGCTTTTTATATGTATCAATTTAACAATGCTCAGAAAAATCCTATGAAGTATTATTATTATTATTTTTATTATTATATTATATATGTATTTGATACTATTATTTTTATAATTTTTCCTATTGTTCAGTTAAGGAAATTGAGGCACAGACAAATTAAGCAACTTGCCCAATCTCACACAGCTAGTAAGTAGCAGCTGATATCTGAAGCCAAGTCTATGAAAAGATTTTAAAAACACAGTTCATTTAGAGAAAAGAAAATGGGGTAGGAAGGTGAAAGAAAAGTTAAAATGTTCAAAAGGTGAAAGGATAGAAAACAGAAGAGAGATAGTACATGAAGGTCACAAAGAAGGAAGAAGAAGGAAAAGAGAAAGAGAAAAAATGAGGATTTGACTATTAGAGAAGAAAGGAGAAAAGAAAAAAAAACTTATTGAAAACCCAACCAAACCAAACAAACAAACAAACAAACAAAACCCAAATCAAAACAACAACCACTACCCCTTAAAAATAAAAATGAAAAGAAAAAAAAAGAGAAAAAGAGAAAAAAGAAACTAATATGTATATATATAAACCAATTAGGAGACAAAGAAAAACAAAAAATTCTTAATGAGAAATGAAAAAATTCTCTCCACTGAGGTGGTTGAAATTGTGGACAAGGCTGGATATCACCACTTATGCCAGACTATTCTTTCTATTTCTTCTTGGGCTATGCACCCCTTAGAACAAGGGATAGGGCTTACTAAACTCTTCCTCCTATTTGTGGGACTCACCAGGCTGGTGGCTGGAGTGGCCTGGGACTGAGCCTAGTTGAGATGACTCTCAGCTTCCCTGTTCACCAGGACAAGGTAGAATGTAATGGGAAGTACCATATGTTGGAGTTTTGCCCAGATGCCTAGGTCAATGTACTTTCAGGGCAGGGCTGATTCAGACTTCTTTGTGAGAATTTCCAGTCAGTAGCTGGGGTCTAGCTCTAATTGGAACTTTGGAACTTTGTCTGATGGTGTTTACTCCAGAGAGATTAGATCAACACACCCTAGGGCCAAGCAGATGCCAATCTCTGCAGGGTGTCTGGGTCTTGGGCAACTCCCCCAAATTCTATTTGCAAGGTCAGGTAACAAACCACCCTGGGTGAAAAGGGCACAGCAGGTCTCAAGCACACCACTGCAGCTGAATATGACATTCCAAGGCTCAGTCTCTGAATGTAATCAGCCTTGCCTGTTTAGAGTCCTGACCCTCTTCAGTTGGTGCTACAAGCAATCAGAGTCAAAGGCAAAGTAAGTGGACCTCCCCTCCTTATGTCTGCCCTGAATCCCTCTGAATACAATCTTTTTTGTGCCTATTTCAAACACTTTCCACCAGATGCACCCGAGGTCACATGTTAAGTGCTAGCATGGACAGTGAAGCAATATTTGCTAGGATTTCCCAGGTTTCTATGGCAGTAAGCTCCAGCCTGATCCCCACAAGGGTGGGTTTTCATATCTCTCTCTCTCTCTCT